>NC_079386.1:20009468-20077882 GCF_021018895.1 Seriola aureovittata | reverse complement strand
CCCTGTCGGCGGAGGAACTCTACGAGGTTGCCAAAAATGTGGGTCCAGAGGAGACGGATCAGCCAGAGCTCAATGCGGAAGACCAGGAGGACTGCTTCGATCACATCAGTTCTTTTATGTACAGTAAGGCATCGCTTGAGGCAGAAGATGGTGGGATGGTGAACTTGCTAATGTTAAAGGACTACATTGATGAGGTGATTAAGAATCGACAAGCACAACATACAAGTGATGATAGTGAGGCTGTAGATTCACACACTACACAGACAGTTACACCAACTGTGCAAACAACTCACTCTCCAGGTGACATGGGTGCTAGCCCTATACAGGCCGTTCATGTGACCACTACAACTAGCATGGTTAACCAGCCACAAGTTGTAGGTGCAGCCAGTCAGACTGGCCCAGCCAGCTTTATTCCGGATATCAAGTCCAGTGATGCGTCCACAGTTAGCTCTATGAGAACATCAGCCAAAACTGTCTCTGATATCACTAATATTGAACTACAGGAAATGTTAAGTAGCTATGAGGAGCTTGGTAAGAGACTAGCTATATATGACTTTTTATGCCATGCTATACTATGACTTTTTTATGACTTTTTTTGCCATGCTATAATATGACTTTTTATGCCATGCTATACTATGACTTTTTTATGACTTTTTATGCCATGCTATACTATGACTTTTTTATGACCTTTTTTGCCATGCTATACTATGACTTTTTATGCCATGCTATACTATGACTTTTTTATGACTTTTTTTGCCATGCTATAATATGACTTTTTATGACTTTTTTTGCCATGCTATAATATGACTTTTTATGCCATGCTATACTATGACTTTTTATGCCATGCTATACTTGATTTATGACTTTTTTTGCCATGCTATACTATGACTTTTTTATGACTTTTTATGCCATGCTATACTATGACTTTTTTATGACTTTTTTTGCCTTACTATACTATGACTTTTTATGCCATGCTATACTATGACTTTTTTATGACTTTTTATGCCATGCTATACTATGACTTTTTTATGCCATGCTATACTATGACTTTTTTATGACTTTTTATGCCATGCTATACTATGACTTTTTATGCCATGCTATACTATGACTTTTTTATGATTTTTTGCCATGCTATTTTACTATGACTTTTTATGCCATGCTATACTATGACTTTTTTATGACTTTTTTATGCATGCTATACTATGACTTTTTTATGCCATGCTATACTATGACTTTTTTATGACTTTTTTATGCCATGCTATACTATGACTTTTTATGCCATGCTATACTATGACTTTTTTATGACTTTTTTGCCATGCTATACTATGACTTTTTTATGACTTTTTATGCCATGCTATACTATGACTTTTTATGCCATGCTATACTATGACTTTTTTATGACTTTTTTTGCCATGCTATACTAAGCCTTTTTTTATGACTTTTTTTGCCATGCTATACTATGACTTTTTTATGACTTTTTTTGCCATGCTATAATGACTTTTTATGCCATGCTATACTATGACTTTTTATGCCATGCTATACTATGACTTTTTTATGACTTTTTTTGCCATGCTATACTATGACTTTTTTATGCCATGCTATACTATGACTTTTTTATGACTTTTTTTGCCATGCTATACTATGACTTTTTTATGATTTTTTGCCATGCTATACTATGACTTTTTATGCCATGCTATACTATGACTTTTTATGCCATGCTATACTATGACTTTTTTATGACTTTTTATGCCATGCTATACTATGACTTTTTATGCCATGCTATACTATGACTTTTTTATGACTTTTTATGCCATGCTATACTATGACTTTTTTATGACTTTTTTTGCCATGCTATATTATGACTTTTTTATGACTTTTTATGCCATGCTATACTATGACTTTTTATGCCATGCTATACTATGACTTTTTTATGACTTTTTTTGCCATGCTATACTATTACTTTTTTATGACTTTTTTTGCCATGCTATACTATGACTTTTTTATGACTTTTTATGCCATGCTATACTATGACTTTTTTATGACTTTTTTGCCATGCTATACTATGACTTTTTTATGACTTTTTATGCCATGCTATACTATGACTTTTTTATGACTTTTTTTGCCATGCTATACTATGACTTTTTTATGACTTTTTATGCCATGCTATACTATGACTTTTTATGCCATGCTATACTATGACTTTTTATGCCATGCTATACTATGACTTTTTTATGACTTTTTTATGACTTTTTATGCCATGCTATACTATGACTTTTTTATGACTTTTTTTGCCATGCTATACTATGACTTTTTATGCCATGCTATACTATGACTTTTTTATGACTTTTTTTGCCATGCTATACTATGACTTTTTTATGACTTTTTATGCCATGCTATACTATGACTTTTTTATGACTTTTTTATGACTTTTTTTGCCATGCTATACTATGACTTTATGACTTTTTATTGCCATGCTATACTATGATTTTTTTATGACTTTTTTATGACTTTTTTTGCCATGCTATACTATGATTTTTTTATGACTTTATGACTTTTTTTATGACTTTTTTATGACTTTTTTATGCCATGCTAAACTATGACTTTTTTATGACTTTTTTATGACTTTTTTATGACTTTTTTATGACTTTTTTATGACTTTTTTATGACTTTTTTATGACTTTTTTATGACTTTTTTATGACTTTTTTATGACTTTTTTATGACTTTTTTATGACTTTTTTTATGACTTTTTTATGACTTTTTTATGACTTTTTTATGACTTTTTTTTTTTTTATGACTTTTTTATGCCATGCTTTACTATGACTTTTTTATGACTTTTTTATGACTTTTTTATGATTTTTTTATGACTTTTTATGCATGCTATACTATGATTTTTTTATGACTTTATGACTTTTTTATGATTTTTTTATGACTTTTTTATGACTTTTTTATGACTTTTTTATGACTTTTTTATGACTTTTTTTGACTTTTTTATGACTTTTTTATGACTTTATGACTTTTTTATGACTTTTTTATGACTTTTTTATGACTTTTTTATGACTTTATGACTTTTTTATGACTTTTTTATGACTTTTTTATGATTTTTTTATGACTTTTTTATGACTTTTTTTATGACTTTTTTATGACTTTTTTTATGACTTTTTTATGATTTTTTTATGACTTTTTTATGACTTTTTTATGACTTTTTTTATGACTTTTTTATGATTTTTTTATGACTTTTTTTATGACTTTTTTATGACTTTTTTTGCCATGCTATAGTATGACTTTTTTTATGACTTTTTTTATGACTTTTTTATGATTTTTTTATGACTTTTTTATGACTTTTTTTATGACTTTTTTATGATTTTTTTATGACTTTTTTATGACTTTTTTTGCCATGCTATTACTATGACTTTTTTATGACTTTTTTATGACTTTTTTATGACTTTTTTATGATTTTTTTATGACTTTTTTATGACTTTTTTATGACTTTTTTATGACTTTTTTATGACTTTATGACTTTTTTATGACTTTTTTATGACTTTTTTATGACTTTTTTATGACTTTTTTATGACTTTTTTATGACTTTTTTATGACTTTTTTTATGACTTTTTTTATGACTTTTTTATGACTTTTTTATGACTTTTTTATGACTTTATGACTTTTTTATGACTTTTTTTATGACTTTTTATGCATGCTATACTATGATTTTTTTATGACTTTTTTATGATTTTTTTATGACTTTATGACTTTTTTATGACTTTTTTATGACTTTTTTATGATTTTTTTATGACTTTTTTATGATTTTTTTATGACTTTTTTATGACTTTTTTATGACTTTTTTATGACTTTTTATGCCATGCTAAACTATGACTTTTTTATGACTTTTTATGCCATGCTATACTATGACTTTTTATGCCATGCTATACTATGACTTTTTTATGACTTTTTTTGCCATGCTATAATATGACTTTTTATGCCATGCTATACTATGACTTTTTATGCCATGCTATACTATGACTTTTTTATGACTTTTTTTGCCATGCTATACTATGACTTTTTTATGACTTTTTATGCCATGCTATACTATGACTTTTTATGCCATGCTATACTATGACTTTTTTATGACTTTTTATGCCATGCTATACTATGACTTTTTTATGACTTTTTATGCCATGCTATACTATGACTTTTATGCCATGCTATACTATGACTTTTTATGCCATGCTATACTATGACTTTTTTATGACTTTTTTGCCATGCTATACTATGACTTTTTTATGACTTTTTTTGCCATGCTATACTATGACTTTTTATGCCATGCTATACTATGACTTTTTTATGACTTTTTTGCCATGCTATAATATGACTTTTTATGCCATGCTATACTATGACTTTTTTATGACTTTTTATGCCATGCTATACTATGACTTTTTTATGACTTTTTTGCCATGCTATACTATGACTTTTTATGCCATGCTATACTATGACTTTTTATGCCATGCTATACTATGACTTTTTTATGACTTTTTTATGCCATGCTATACTATGACTTTTTTATGACTTTTTATGCCATGCTATACTATGACTTTTTATGCCATGCTATACTATGACTTTTTTATGACTTTTTATGCCATGCTATACTATGACTTTTTTATGACTTTTTTGCCATGCTATACTATGACTTTTTTATGACTTTTTTTGCCATGCTATACTATGACTTTTTATGCCATGCTATACTATGACTTTTTTATGACTTTTTTTGCCATGCTATACTATGACTTTTTTATGACTTTTTATGCCATGCTAAACTATGACTTTTTTATGACTTTTTATGCCATGCTATACTATGACTTTTTATGCCATGCTATACTATGACTTTTTTATGACTTTTTTTGCCATGCTATACTATGACTTTTTATGCCATGCTATACTATGACTTTTTTATGACTTTTTTTGCCATGCTATTCTATGACTTTTTTATGACTTTTTTTGCCATGCTATAGTATGACTTTTTATGCCATGCTATACTATGACTTTTTATGCCATGCTATACTATGACTTTTTATGCCATGCTATACTATGACTTTTTTATGCCATTCTATACTATGACTTTTTTATGACTTTTTATGCCATGCTATACTATTATTTTTTTATGACTTTTTTTGCCATGCTATACTATGACTTTTTATGCCATGCTATACTATGACTTTTTTATGACTTCTTATGCCATGCTATACTATGACTTTTTATGCCATGCTATACTATGACTTTTTTATGACTTTTTATGCCATGCTATACTATGACTTTTTTATGACTTTTTTTGCCATGCTATACTATGACTTTTTTATGACTTTTTATGCCATGCTATACTATGACTTTTTATGCCATGCTATACTATGACTTTTTTATGACTTTTTTTGCCATGCTATACTATGACTTTTTATGCCATGCTATACTATGACTTTTTTATGACTTTTTTTTGCCATGCTATACTATGACTTTTTTATGACTTTTTTTGCCATGCTATAGTATGACTTTTTATGCCATGCTATACTATGACTTTTTATGCCATGCTATACTATGACTTTTTGTGCCATGCTATTCTATGACTTTTTATGCCATGCTATACTATGACTTTTTATGCCATGCTATACTAAGCCTTTTTTTATGACTTTTTTTGCCATGCTATACTATGACTTTTTTGTGCCATGCTATACTATGACTTTTAATGCCTTATTATACTATGACTTTTTATGCCTTACTATACTGTGACTTTTTTATGACTTTTTTATGCCTTACTATACTATGACTTTTTAGTGACTTTTTTTGCTATGCTATACTATGACTTTTTTATGACTTTTTATGCTATGCTATACTATGACTTTTTTATGACTTTTTTTGCCATGCTATACTATGACTTTTTATGCCATGCTATACTATGACTTTTTTATGACTTTTTATGCCATGCTATACTATGACTTTTTATGCCATGCTATACTATGATTTTTTATGACTTTTTATGCCATGCTATACTATGACTTTTTTATGACTTTTTTTGCCATGCTATATTATGACTTTTTTATGACTTTTTATGCCATGCTATACTATGACTTTTTATGCCATGCTATACTATGACTTTTTTATGACTTTTTTTGCCATGCTATACTATGACTTTTTTATGACTTTTTATGCCATGCTATACTATGACTTTTTATGCCATGCTATACTATGACTTTTTATGCCATGCTATACTATGACTTTTTATGCCATGCTATACTATGACTTTTTTATGACTTTTTATGCCATACTATACTATGACTTTTTATGCCATGCTATACTATGACTTTTTATGCCATGCTATACTATGACTTTTTATGCCATGCTATACTATGACTTTTTTATGACTTTTTTTGCCATGCTATACTATGATTTTTTTATGACTTTTTTTGCCATGCTATACTATGACTTTTTATGCCATGCTATACTATGACTTTTTTTGCCAAGCTATACTATGACTTTATGACTTTTTTATGACTTTTTTTGCCATGCTATACTATGACTTTTTTATGACTTTTTATGCCATGCTATACTATGACTTTTTTATGACTTTTTTCCCATGCTATACTATGATTTTTTTATGACTTTTTTTGCCATGCTATACTATGACTTTTTATGCCATGCTATACTATGACTTTTTTATGACTTTTTTTGCCATGCTATACTATGACTTTATGACTTTTTTATGACTTTTTATGCCATGCTATACTATGACTTTTTATTGACTTTTTTTGCCATGCTATACTATGACTTTTTATGCCATGCTATACTATGACTTTTTATGCCATGCTATACTATGACTTTTTATGCCATGCTATACTATGACTTTTTTATGACATTTTTGCCATGCTATACTATGACTTTTTTATGACTTTTTTTTGCCATGCTATACTATGACTTTTTTATGACTTTTTATGCCATGCTATACTATGACTTTTTAGTGACTTTTTTTGCTATGCTATACTATGACTTTTTTATGACTTTTTTTGCCATGCTATACTATGACTTTTTATGCCATGCTATACTATGACTTTTTTTGCCATGCTATACTATGACTTTTTTATGACTTTTTTTGCCATGCTATACTATGCCTTTTTTATGACTTTTTTTGCCATGCTATACTATGACTTTTTTATGACTTTTTTTGCCAGGCTATACTATGACTTTTTATGCCATGCTATACTATGACTTTTTTATGACATTTTTGCCATGCTATACTATGATTTTTTTATGACTTTTTTTGCCATGCTATACTATGACTTTTTATGCCATGCTATACTATGACTTTTTTATGACATTTTTGCCATGCTATACTATGACTTTTTTATGACTTTTTTTTGCCATGCTATACTATGACTTTTTTATGACTTTTTATGCCATGCTATACTATGACTTTTTAGTGACTTTTTTTGCTATGCTATACTATGACTTTTTATGACTTTTTATGCTATGCTATACTATGACTTTTTATGACTTTTTTTGCCATGCTATACTATGACTTTTTATGCCATGCTATACTATGACTTTTTTATGACTTTTTTTGCCATGCTATACTATGACTTTTTTATGACTTTTTATGCTATGCTATACTATGACTTTTTTATGACTTTTTTTGCCATGCTATACTATGACTTTTTATGCCATGCTATACTATGACTTTTTATGCCATGCTATACTATGACTTTTTTATGACTTTTTATGCCATGCTATACTATGACTTTTTTATGACTTTTTTGTGCCATGCTATACTATGACTTTTTATGCCATGCTATACTATGACTTTTTATGACTTTTTTTGCCATGCTATACTAAGCCTTTTTTTATGACTTTTTTTGCCATGCTATACTAAGCCTTTTTTTATGACTTTTTTTGCCATGCTATACTATGACTTTTTTATGACTTTTTTTGCCATGCTATACTATGACTTTTTTATGACTTCTTAGGCCATGCTATACTATGACTTTTTTATGACTTTTTTGCCATGCTATACTATGACTTTTTTATGACTTCTTATGCCATGCTATACTATGACTTTTTTTTGCCATGCTATACTATGACTTTTTTGTGCCATGCTATACTATGACTTTTAATGCCTTATTATACTATGTCATTTCTTATGCCTTACTATACTGTGACTTTTTTATGACTTTTTATGCCATGCTATACTATGACTTTTTAGTGACTTTTTTTGCTATGCTATACTATGACTTTTTTATGACTTTTTATGCTATGCTATACTATGACTTTTTTATGACTTTTTTTGCCATGCTATACTATGACTTTTTATGCCATGCTATACTATGACTTTTTATGACTTTTTATGCCATGCTATACTATGACTTTTTATGCCATGCTATACTATGACTTTTTTATGACTTTTTATGCTATGCTATACTATGACTTTTTTATGACTTTTTTTGCCATGCTATACTATGACTTTTTATGCCATGCTATACTATGACTTTTTATGAATTTTTTTGCCATGCTATACTATGACTTTTTATGACTTTTTTTGCGTTGCTATACTATGACTTTTTATGCCATGCTATACTATGACTTTTTATGCCATGCTATACTATGACTTTTTATGCCATGCTATACTATGACTTTTTATGCCATGCTATACTAAGCCTTTTTTTATGACTTTTTTTGCCATGCTATACTATGACTTTTTTATGACTTTTTTTGCCATGCTATACTATGACTTTTTATGAATTTTTTTGCCATGCTATACTATGACTTTTTATGACTTTTTATGCCATGCTATACTATGACTTTTTTTTTAAACAATATGTTTATTAGATTTTCTGATACATACCGTTTTTACAAACAGCCTCAAAGAGTCAATTTGAGGTACAAATCAACAAACAACACGAAGAACAGCTTCTCAGATTCAAGGCCACCTCTGTACATAACATTCAAAACATGTTCAGGGTAAGTCTCTCGGATTAACCATATTGTGAGGTTACATTAGATACAGCTCATTCCTCTTCATCATATGACAGGTCTATACATTTCACAAACACAATGAATGGTCCTCAGATCCTTTCGAATACATCTTGTTTCCTTTTGCATATATAAGTAATTCTTTCTAATGGAAGAGTTGCTAACATTTGCCTGATCCAATATTTTACACTTTGTCTGGAAGTTTTTCTCCAAAACATAGCTATCGATCTTTTGGCATGCAGAAGGCATAAATCAATCATTTTACTTTCACTTTTGGTACATTTGTGATTTTGGGGATACAATCCTAAAATAAAAAACATTCAACACTCTCTGTACGTTACCACCAGTTTAGCCGGGGGTATGATGCCGTGTCTCAGTCCCAGGCTCGTCGTGTTGCCTCCGCTGTTTATGCACGTTTGTAGTTGTAGAATCTGACCTGCTGGTTCTTGTAGAGGACGCGTTTCTTCTCCGCAGCCTTTAGCACAAGCAGTTTGTGCTTATAGTTCAGGAACCTCATTATTAAAGTTCTCAGCGAGGCTTCTGCTCTGCGCCCCAAAGTCAGTCCGTTATGATTGTGTCTGTGTCTTCCCTCTGTCTTTGCTCGTCCTTCCAGTATTTGGCATCACTACAGTGAAAAACCGAGTCGCTTCAGCATTCAAGGAGCAGATGTGGAAAATATTACAGGATTTGTTCAGAGTTGTAGCGGAGCGGGGCTTAAACGCGACCTTCTACCATGCGGCCATAACCGGAAGTCATACTATGACTTTTTATGCCTTACTACATTATGACTTTTTTGGATTTCTTATGCCTTACTATATCTTTACATTTTATGCTTTAC
Source organism: Seriola aureovittata (assembly GCF_021018895.1). Taxonomy (NCBI): domain Eukaryota; kingdom Metazoa; phylum Chordata; class Actinopteri; order Carangiformes; family Carangidae; genus Seriola; species Seriola aureovittata. The sequence goes on along the minus strand of NC_079386.1, from coordinate 20,068,040 downwards.
TATAATATGACATTTTCTGACATTGTATGCTTTACTATACTAAGACTTTTTATGCCTCACTTTGCTGTGACTTGTGATGCTTCACTATACCTTGATTTTTTATGCCTTACTATATTAAGACTTATTAGTTCTCATTATACTATTACATTGTTTTCACTTTTTAGTGCTTATTATACTATGATGTTTTTTGACGTTTACATGTTTTTCTTGGACCTCAGCAAACTTCAGGTTTTAAAGCTGCACCTCTCACAACTGACTCTAGATCTGGTCTGAAATCTGTTTGAGTTTCCACAGAAACCCTCTAAATAGGTGAATTAAAATCAACTGTAGACGAGGAATCATTTATCACACTGACACTTGAAGAGTTTCACCTAATGCAAGTTTATTAGCAAGAAAACAACACACAAACAAACTGATGTGTAACAGTTCAGTCCAGCACAGTATAGGAGCCGCTCACGGCGGCTTCAGATTACACAAGTCAAGCAGACATCCCACATTAAAAAATCCCCAACAAAGGAAAAGCCTCTCCTTATATTCTGATGTTTGGGGGTTGCATCTGTGGGATGGTTTGATATAAATGACTATATTTTAATTTCTATATTTTGCTCAGTCTCCTTCACTCTCTTCCTGAATCTTAGCAGATCACGATGATCCAGCCGAGGCGTCGTTACTAAATAGAGCTTTGGCGTCACAGTATTATGTTTTCAAACCCTCGCTCCTCCTGGAGCCACTTGTTTAATATATAAATTATTTTTAACTAATTAAAACAAATTTAATAAACTTTGCTGTCGGTGGTGTTTAACCATCACCAGAAGACCTGACCGCCCTCTGGTGTCCGAGGCGTTAGACGTCAGCTGACACCAACACACATCAGCTGTTACCAGAGATGTAACCCCCACCCCCCACCCAGACAGGTCCGCTTGTCTGGAGAACAGGTCAAATCTACGTCTGATAATCTATGACTTTCTGAACTCAAGACTTACAGAAGTGTCAGAAGAAGCAGAATCGTATTGATCTAATTGATTAATCCATATAAACACTGTTTGATGCAGAATAAAAGTGAGAAAAATAAAAGGTCTTAAAGACCAATCCACGCAGAGGCCAGGAAGCAGAGGGTTACTCACACTGAGGCCAAAACACTCACTCTCAAGGAAACTATATATCTAGAGAAATCACACATGACTTTCTAAAAGACTAAAACATGTCGTTCATTAGGACGAACATCTCATTCTTTACAGAGAAGAGAAATAAGATGAAATCACAGTGGAAAGTCGGTTTCAGCTGCTGCAACAGTGGAAAATGTCCAGTGCAGTTTCCCAGAGTTCAAAGTGGTGGATTAAACGTCCGTTGACTCTCGTCATTCACACTGGTGCGTCTGTGCCCGACACCACAGACAGAATCAGACAGGTGGACCCCACCAGGCGCCTCCTTCACTGTCCACCATCTTTAACGTAGGTCACATGAGCAGAACCACTTCAGCCCCCCCCCCCTCCACACGTCACAGTCTTTCTCTGGAGGAGGTCGAGCGCCAGCATCACCCCGACTGTTTCTAACTGGTGTGGACGTGTTGGTGAAGGTCCAGTTTCCTGGCGCTGATGAAAGTTTTCCCACAGTGATCAGTGGGGTGATTTCCCTCTGGTGTGAAGGCGGCGGTGGTGTCTCAGACTTCCTGTCCGGGAGAAGAGCTCGCCGCACTGCTCACAGCTGTACGGTTTCTCTCCGGTGTGAACACGTCTGTGAACTGTTAAACTACTTATCAGTGTAAAAGCTTTCCCACATTGGTCACAGCTGTACAGCTGTTTGTGTCCAGCGTGTAATCGCTGGTGGAATTTCAGGTAACGTGGCGAGTTGAACGTCCCTCCGCACTGATCACAGGTGTATTTCTCCTCAGAGTGAAGGACCTGATGCTCTTTCAGATAACATAGTTCAATGAAGGATTTCCCACACTGCTCACAGGTGTGTGGTTTCTCTCCGCTGTGGATATGTTGGTGTCTTTTTAAGCGATACGCCCGAGAAAAAGCTTTGCCACACTGCTCACAGGTGTGCGGTTTCTCTCCGGTGTGAATACGTTGGTGGATTTGTAGACTACTCGTCGTTGTAAAAGCTTTGCCACACTGCTCACAGCGGTACGGTTTCTCTCCGCTGTGGATATGTTGGTGGATTTTTAAATTCGTTGAAGTGGTAAACGTCTTCCCACAGTGGTCACAGCTGTGCAGCTTCTCTTTAGTGCGACTCTGTTTCTATGGAGACGGACAGAGACAGAATCAGATCTCATGTGAGTGACTTGTATAAAACTAGATTTGTACTGCATCAATTTCATAACATCCTCAGACTAAAGAAATGTCAACAACAAACAACCGTTAGTTCTGATCCAGTGATGTGATTGGACAGAGTCAGAGTCATGGATCACTCCTCTTCACAGCTGTTCTATTAACCGTTAATCAGCGTCACATTAACATCGTTATCGATCTCAGATTGAAACAAACAAAGATGAAAATATTTCAGAAAGAAGGTTTGAATGAAACGATGTCGTCAGGAGAGGATGAAGGAAGAAGGTGGATCCTTCAGAAACACCTGAGCTAACGTGGAGACAGAGCAGCAGCTGGTGTCGCTGTGCAGCTCAGGAACCTGTTGGTGTTGCTTAGCAACAGTCCAGGAACTGTTTGTGTTGTGGTAGAGAAACAATTGATGAAATAAACAAACAGATCATAGATGTGGTTGTTTATTGAACTAACATGGCGCTGAGGGACAGATGTTGATCAGTGTCAGCTCAGCTGTGATTGGCTCTGACCGGATCAGCTGATATTCACCAACATCACGACAACAACCTGTACCGACACACTGAGACCAGACTGTTGTCACGGAAACCACGTTCAAACTCGTCACTCACTTCACCTGAGATTCACTCTGTTGGTCACGTGACTCGTTTCAACATGAGCCCGGGAAAACAGACCAACACAAACACTTTCTGATGTCACAAAAACCAACGGATCAAACACGGACCCTCCATCAAGTCCTGAACACTGACCTGTAGACCGGCGGGACCAGCGGCCTCCAGGCTCCAGCCCGGATCCTGGTTCTCCTCCTTTATCCCGGTCCGATCGACGAAATCCGGGTCCTGGTTCTCCTCCTTTATCCGGGTTTGGCCGATGAAATCCGGGTCCTGGTTCTCTTCCTTCATCCCGGTCTGATCGACGAAATCCGGGTCCTGGTTCTCCTCCTTTATCCGGGTTTGGCCGATGAAATCCGGGTCCTGGTTCTCTTCCTTCATCTCGGTCTTGTCCTGGTCCAGGTCTCTCTGGTCTCTTTGTGCTGGACTCTGTCTGTTGGCGCCACTTTAACTCTCGATCTCGCCGCGTCTCGCGGTCACTGGAAACTCGTTCGAGCCTGAGCTCGCGACGCTCCTCCCCCCTTAGTTACTGTTGCTAAGGTGTAACATGGGACGCCTGTTAGAGAAACACTTGTAAAGAAATAAGTTTCACTTCTATAATAATAATAATAATACATTTTATTTAAAGGCGCCTTTCTTGGCACTCAAGGACACCGTACACAGTTACACAAATTGAGATTAAAAACACATTAAGAATTAATTAACAACAATAAAAATGAAATATAAAAATAAAAACAATACAAAAGTGACAGTGCAATTGGCGACTTCTCTCTGTTTTCTAGAAGCAAAGACTTTCCATTCACTGATGTTCTGTAGTTCTTTGTTCCACAGACAGAAGAACTCAGCTACCCACAATCCCTCACTGGTCTCACCTGGGGACAACCTGTAGATAGACACTGTGTTTTTACTCTGTCCCACTGTAAATAAATGTCTTTAAGTAGAACCGCAGGTGTGAATATTACCAACCTCTGCTCAGCAGAACTCCAGTCCTTCCACGTTAACTTACTGTTGTCATGGTAACTTGGTTATAGTTATTAATGTCATTGTTAATCACAGTTCCACATTAATAGTAATAATTTGAGACTGAAACAATATTGGCTATTTAGCCTGTTAGTTTAGGCCGTTGCCCCCGAGGACTTTAATTCATTTTAAAGTTATTATTTTATATTTATATTTTTAATATTAATTATATTGGATTTCCATATATGAAAAACACAGTATACATATAAAATAAAAACAGTTATTGACATGTGTGTATGATTATATTATAGACATGTTACATACATATATATCCATCCCACAGTCTGTCAGTACATGTTGATATTAGTCTATAGACTTTCCCTTAGTGCAGTGTAGTCCTCCTCACAGCCTTGAAAACCCTGCCAATACTCAGGAACTGTGAAGCCACTTCTTGTGCTGCCTCCTGAAGTTCACATGCAATCTTACTGGACTGACTGTAGAGATTGTGGATCTTCTCCATGAACACCTTGAGAGAGAGAGGGGGAGGGGGGCAGAGAGAGAGAGAGAGGGGGGGGGGGGCAGAGAGAGAGAGAGGGGGGGGGGCAGAGAGAGAGAGAGAGGGAGGGGGGCAGAGAGAGAGAGAGAGGGGGAGAGAGAGAGAGAGAGAGAGGGAGGGAGGGAGGGAGGGAGAGAGAGGGAGAGAGAGAGAGGAGAGAGAGAGAGGGAGGGAGGGAGGGAGAGAGAGAGAGGGAGAGCAGAGAGAGAGAGAGAGGGAGGGGGGCAGAGAGAGAGTGAGAGGGAGGGAGGGAGGGAGGGAGGGAGGGAGGGAGAGAGAGAGCGAGAGAGAGGGAGAAAGAGAGAGAGAGAGAGAGAGAGAGAGAGAGGGAGGGAGGGAGAGAGAGAGAGGGGGAGGGGGGCAGAGAGAGAGAGAGAGGGAGAGAGAGAGGAGAGAGAGGGAGAGAGAATTTTTTTTTGAATTTTTAAACCAACATTTATTAACTGTACATAAACAGATTACATTATGTTAAACCTCCACAGACGTTACAATGAATTGAACACTAGCTGTCCATCAGCCACAGAGCAGAGCAGCTCCTCATGACCCCAGACCAGCTGGAACCTCTGCAGGTCCTGAGCTGCTCTGTAGAAGCTGAACTCTACCAGCAGTCTGGACTTCACCAGGTTCTTAAAAACAGGAAGCACATCAACATGTGACTCCTCCTTCACCTTCCTCTTGCGACTCACATACACCGCCATCTTTGCCAGTCCCAAGACAAAGTTTAAAAGGTGACATTTGTCCTTGTGTTGGCGAGTGTATTTAAAACCCAAAATAAAAACCTGCTTCGTAAAAAATTCTCCACACTTGGTAAAAATGTTCTGTAACAGTGCGAAGAGAGGCGTGAGCCGTGAACACTCATAGAAACAGTGAAACAGCGTCTCCCTGAGACCGCAGAAGGGACAGCCCTCCTCTACAGCAGCATTAATCACTGCAATAAAAGAGTTCACCGCCACAATACCGTGGAGGATCCTCCACTGCAGGTCCCCATGTCTTTTAGAGAGAGGAGGTTTATATAAAGACCTCCATGCCGGTCTTACATCAGGACGCAGTTTCAAATAAGACCTCCATGGGGTGTCGCTGCGCCCATTCAGTGTCCTCCTGTTCAAAGTTTTAACCATCATCTGGTACAGAGTCTTTCCTGAGGCGCCCTCTAGAGACGCTCCTCCACAGTCAGCAGGTCCAAGGAAACACCCAGAACAATCCTTAAAATCCGGGAACAAGGTAATGGCAGGATACGGATCAGAACAATCTGGCTCCAGTGCACCGTCACAGAAGTCAGCCAACAGTGCCACCTGATGACCGGTCAGCTTCTGTCTCCAGTGCTGTAGCAACTGACCCACGACCCGTGTAGACCTCACCCGCAGCCGAACAGCCAGTCCAGCAGGATCATCCAGCCGTGGTCCAGCCAGCTCCAGCACCTGCCCCAGAGTAGAAACCCCTGCAGTCTGAAGCGTCCTGGACAGGGTGGGTCCAGCCCAGCCAGGACAGTCCAACACTCCTCCAAACAGCACCGGCTCCCTGAGGAGCCAGTACACCGAGCCGGTCTGTCCCTGCCTCTGCCTTCTCAGCAGAGTCCACACAGAGAAAACACTTTTATAAAAAGCCGGCAGAGATGAAAGTCTCATCCTCTCAGAGTCCATGAGGAACAGAGGCAGGTCCAATCCCAGACCACCAAACTGCCGCAGGATGCAGCAGGACAACGGTCTCCACACCAGGTCCGTAGGCCCAGTGAGCAGTCTCTGTATGAACTGAAGGCGGAAGGTGGCTCCCCTGCTGGCCAGATGGACCAGGCCCTGTCCACCCTCCTCCTTTGGTAAAAACAGAACACTCTGAGGAACCCAGTGTAACCTGTCCCAAAAGAAATCAACTAAAACTCTCTGGACCTGAGACAGAAGAGAAGCTGGAGGATCAACACAGGCCAACCGGTGCCACAGAGCAGAAGACACCAGATTGTTGACAATAAGAACCCGACCCCTGTAAGACAATTTAGGTAAGATCCATTTCCATTTCATTAGCCGACCTTTGACCCTTTCTAAAACATTGTCCCAGTTTTTCTTTAAAAACGTTTCATTTCCTAAAAACACTCCCAGATATTTTAGCCCTCCTGTTCTCCAGACCAACCCTCCAGGTAGCCTGAGCCGATCCCTCAGCCTGTCCCCCACCATGACCGCCTCACTCTTCCCCCAGTTCACCCTGGCGGAGGAGATAGAGCCAAAAAGGTTCACGGTGTTCTCTAAAATATCAATATCAGTCTGGGAGTTGACCAGGACAATGACATCATCAGCGTATGCAGACAGTTTAAAAGAGACGTCACAGTTGGGGAAACAAACACCACTCAGTCCAGTTCTCAGCTTGTGAAGCAGAGGCTCGATGGCCAGAGAGTACAACATGCCAGACAGAGGACAGCCCTGTCTGACACCCCTCTGGACCCCAAAGGGAGCACTCAGACCCCCATTCATTTTCAACACGCTCGCAATGTCACCATAGAGAACCTGGATCTTGGCTATGAAACCTGGGCTGAACCCAAAAGCAGCTAAGACTTGCCACAAGTACTGGTGTTCAACCCGATCAAAAGCCTTTTCCTGGTCTATTGAAATCAGACCAGTGTCTACAGCCAATGAGCCAGAGACCTCCAAAACATCACGAATTAAAGTGACATTGTCACTTATCAGCCTGCCGGGCACACAGTAAGTCTGGTCAGTGTGGACGACGGCAGCCATCACCCCTCTCAGTCTGGTGGCCAGGACCTTGGACAGAATCTTATAGTCCGTGCAGAGCAGTGAAACAGGTCTCCAGTTTTTCAGCTCTTGCAGGTCACCTTTCTTTGGTAGCAGGGTGATGACCGCCCTCCTACAGCTCAGAGGCAGCCGTCCTGTCTCTAGGCTGGCTGAGATCACCTCCAGCAAGTCCTCACCCAGTACTGACCAGAACGCCTTATAAAAGTCCACAGGTAGACCATCCAAGCCTGGAGCTCTGCCACTGTGCAAACTCATCAGAGCCGCAGACAGTTCAGGAAGAGTTAACAGAGACTCCAGCTTGTCATTGTCCTTTGCTTCCACCTGAGGGAGACCAGTGAAGAAGCTGCTGCACAATGAAGAGTTCGATGTGAATTCACTCTTATACAGATCGGTGTAATAGCTGGCTGCTAGCCTCCTGATCCCAGCAGAATCTGAGACCACAGAGCCGCTGCCAGACCGTAAAGAATGAATCACCTTCCTCTGACCATTCCTCTTCTCCAAGCCAAAGAAAAACTGAGAGGGGGCATCCATCTGCGAGACGTCCAGAAATCGTGACCTGACCAGAGCTCCCTGTGCTGCAATGCCCAGCAGGTTGGCCAGAGCCGACTTTTTGGATTTGAGGGAATCTAAAAGCCCTCGATCTCCTGTAGAATCTACCAAACCCTGCAGTTCTACCACCTGAATCTCTAGGTCCTGCATAGATCTGGTTAAATCTCTGGTGACATTGCGAGTGAACCTCTGACACAACTGTTTGATCTGAGCTTTGCCCACATCCCACCACTGTTGTACACAATTAAAATCCCTCTTACAATGTCTGTGAGCAGCCCAAAAACACTCAAAAGCTGCTCGAAACTCCTTGCTCTGAAGCAATGAACTGTTAAAATGCCAGTAGGCACTCTGCAAACGCACATTTTTGATTAAAACAGAGCTAAAAACAAGACAGTGGTCAGAAAAACCAACAGGGGTAATGTGACAACTGTTAAAAATGTTCAAACTGTGCTTAAAACCGTACAGACGGTCCAACCTGGCCAGAGATATTTTATTGTCTTTGCTGTGACTCCAGGTGTACTGCCTGTGATGTGCATGAAAAGTCCTCCACACATCTGACAGCTCATGTGCTTCTGTCAACTGTCTGAACCTGTGTGACGAAGCAGGATGAGGCTCATGGTGGTTTCTGTCCAAACTGGGATTTTCAGTACAGTTAAAATCACCCCCCACAAATAAATATTCATCTCTGTTACAGTTCCTGACAGTATCACATAAAACATCAAGGACTGCTACTCTTTGCACTCCATTGGTTGGAGCATAAACACAGATAAAAACAGCACAGACCCGTTCAAACTGAGCAGTGACCTTAAGTATACAGCCTTTAATTACTTCGTCCACAGTATATGAAGCAGGCAGGAAGCTCCTGGAGAAAACAATCCCCACTCCTCCACTACAGCTGGACTTGTGGCTCAGGATGACCTCCCCAGAACATCCCCTCCTCCAGTCACTCTCAATATCAGGGGTACTGTGTGTCTCCTGAACCATCATAATATCAATATGTTTTAACTCCATTAATTTAAAAAGAGCAGCCCTTTTACCCTCATCTCTAGCTCCATTAATATTTAAAGTGCCTATCTTAAAATCACACATGGAGAGAGAGAGGAAAAACACAAGAAAGTAACATAACAGAAAATAAGAAAAACAAATATTATTAAACATCTTCATGGAGCTCATTGGTTCTGATCTTATGAACCAGTTTTCGTAGTCTGTGGACCTCCTGCTCAGATATCACATCATCTCCTAAATTTGCAGATTTCAAAGTAAGGGGCCTTGCTGATTTAACAAAGAGTTTCAGATCAGGGAAAAAGTTCTCCAGTTTTACGAGCCTGTGGCCTTTAGTTTCCCTCAGAAACTTTGTGATGTCTTCATGAGAGTAAAGACTCTGTTGATCTTCTTGTGTCAGTGAGAAGTCACTCTCAGACTCCATTGACTTCCTCACTTTCAGGTTCCCTGCTCTTAAAACCTTTGCTCTGTTCTGAACAGAGTCCTGATTCTTCCTTTTCTGTGACACTTTTAACAATTCATCATCTGACATATCCTCGTCTGCAAAACAATCCTCATTATCAGACGACTCACTTTCACTCAAACCATTATCAGCAGGCTTTGACCTGTCTTCAGTCTGAGCTGCAGAATCAGACTGATCACCTTTATCAGCCCCCTCCTTCCCAGAACAAGCAGGGGGGGCACCATCAGCTGGATCCCCGCCGGGAACGGCAACGCCTGACCCGGCGCTGCCAGCAGACTCAATCGGTCCTGGAGCCGCCGATCCCCCGCCGGGAGCCGGAACAGCAGAAGCCGGAGCCACCGGAGCTACCGGAGCTACCGGAGCCACCGGAGCTACCGGAGCCACCAGCTCCGGCTCCGGCTCCAGCCCCCGACGAGGGGCCGCCGGCCCCCCAGCAGCAGCCGGCCGCCGCACCGCTTCCCGCTCCGGGCAGGAACGGAGCAAATGTCCCTCTGCCCCACAACCGAAACATTTCATGGTGTCAGACGAAGCGTAAACCATATAATTAAACCCGTCCACCTTAAAATTAAAGCTCAGATTTAGATCAGTGTTTTCTCTCAACACCATGAACACCTGTCTGCGGTGACACACCACATGTTTCAGCAGGGGAGACTTGCAGCCCAGAGACACCATCTTAATGGGAGACACCAGTTGTCCATATCGAGCCAGTGCAGAGGACAGGGTGTCATTTTTAATAAACGGGGGAGCGTTAGAGATTGTGATCCTTTTAGCTGGACTAACCAGCGGGAGGACAGGGACAAAGGTGTCCTGTATAACGACACCTGTCTCCACCACAGCGTTGACTTTCTCTGTGCTGTCTAAAAAGATCACAATGGCTCCGTGCATGCGGGAGGCAGACCGCACACTCCCGCATCCCACCACCTCTCCCACCGCTAAACTGGCCTCCTCCACGGAGCAGTTTACAGCCGGCACCAGTTTGATAGCATGCCGGCGTGTTAGCTTCTCATACTCCACACCACCCTCCACCACGGGCATACTGCCCCACCCAAACCCAACTACACCCCAACTACACTTAGTGACAAACTACAGCAACTGTGTGAAAGAAAAACAAACACATAAAACAGATAGAAAAAGGCTCAAAAACCTCAAACACACCAACGTTCACTCACCACGCTCTCACTCACTCCGCCATTCACTCAGAGAGAGAGAGAGAGAGAGAGAGAGAGAGAGAGAGGAGAGGGAGAGAGAGGAGGGAGAGAGAGAGAGAGAGGGAGAGACAGAGAGAGAGAGGTGAGAGAGAGAGAGAGAGAGAGAGAGAGACACAGAGAGAGAGAGAGAGAGAGACAGAGAGAGAGAGAGAGAGAGAGAGAGGGAGAGAGAGAGAGGGAGAGAGAGGGAGAGAGAAGGAGAGAGAGAGACAGAGGGAGAGAGAGACAGAGAGAGAGAGAGAGAGAGAGAGAGGGAGGGAGAGAGGGAGAGAGAGGGAGAGAGAAGGAGAGAGAGAGAGGAGAGAGAGAGAGGAGGCAGAGAGAGAGAGAGAGGGAGGGAGGGAGGGAGGGAGGGAGAGAGAGAGAGAGAGGGAGAGGGGGGCAGAGAGAGAGGGGGGGGCAGAGAGAGAGAGAGAGAGGGAGAGAGAGAGAGGGAGGCAGAGAGAGAGAGAGAGGGAGGGGGGCAGAGAGAGAGAGGGGGGGGGAGAGAGAGAGAGAGAGAGAGAGTGAGGGAGGGAGGGAGAGAGAGAGAGAGGGAGAGGGAGAGGGAGGGAGAGAGAGAGAGAGAGAGGGAGGGGGGAGGGAGAGAGAGGGAGGCAGAGAGAGAGGGAGAGAGAGAGGCAGAGAGAGAGGGAGAGGGAGGGAGGGAGGGAGGGAGAAAGAGAGAGAGAGAGAGAGAGAGGGAGGCAGAGAGAGATTTTTTTTGATTTTTCAAACCACATTTATTTGCTCAATGACAAAATTTCAATATGAACTAAATTAAATTCATTTCAACATGTGACCAAAAACCAGCTCATCGTTCTCCACAGAACACAGCTCTTGTTTGAGGCTCCATGTCTTCTTGAACTCTTCTACATTATTTACTAACTTAAAGAAACTGAAATCAGTTTTCAGTCTCGCCTTTAACATCAACTTATAAATAACTGTTGCATCAACATCTGCTGAGTCTTCCAACTTATTTTTTCTGCTCAGGTAAATCGCCATTTTAGCCTGACCCAACAAAAAGTTCAACAATTTACATTTGATTTTTCCTTTCCTGTTGTACCTGAAACCCAGGATGAACATCTGTTTTGAGAAAAACTCATCAAACAAACCAAACATCTGGAACAAAAACTGAAACAGAGACAAGAGTCGACCACACTCCAGAAAACAATGAAAAACAGTCTCTCTCTGTGCACAGAAGGGACAGGTGTCAGCAACATCTGGATTGATGACAGAAACAAAAGCATTGACAGCAACAGCACCGTGCAGAACCCTCCACTGTAAATCACCCACCCTCTTTGTTAATGGTGGTTTGTACAAAGCGCTCCACTCAGGTTTCTGAGCCTCTGTCAAGGCCAGGTGAGTCCTCCAGGGAGTGTCAACTCGACCTTTCAATTTGTTCTGGTTTAAAACTTTTACAAGTAGATAGTACATTGTTTTACTTACCATGCTGCTCAGTTTGTAATTAGCAACATTCAGCTTCAACAACAAACCATCACATGTAAAAACAGGAACAATGTTCACGTTTGGCAGAGGATCAGTAACATCTGGCTGAATCAGTCCGTTACAATAAGCAGCTATCAGAAACAGTTCAGAGGGAGTCAGCTGCTGTTTCCAGCCTCTCAGGAGGAGACTGATCACCCTGACTGACCTGATCCCCAAACGTGAGGCCAGACCTGCGGCGTTGTCCAGGCGTGGACCACACACCTCCACCACACGGCCCAGCGTGAGGATCTGGGCCTCACACAGTTTCTGATACAGGCTCGGCCCAGCTTCACACCGGAGACGAGTCCCGTGAACCACTGGCTCTTTAAGAAGCCAGAACAAAGAGACACCGGCATTTGGTCTCTCCTTACAGAACAACCCCCAGACTCTGAAAAGTCCTTTATAAAAACACGGCAGGTTGTCCAACTTACATCCATTAAGATCCATTAAAAACAGCGACTCAGCCGGACCCAGCCCACCACACCGCTCCAGTATGGCTCCAGCTACAGGTCTCCAAAGCAGGTCAGCGGGTCCAGTCAGGAATCTCTGGATGAACTGGAGTCTGAAAGCAGCCCCCCTGCTCGCCAGGTGGACCAGACCGTGTCCCCCTTCCTCCTTAGGCAGAAAGAGGACACTCTGTGGGACCCAGTGCAGACGGTCCCAAAAGAAATCCACCATGACTGCCTGCACTCTGGACAGCAGGTTCCCAGGAGGGTCCGTGAGCGCCAGCCGGTGCCACAACATAGAGGACACAAGGTTGTTGATAATTAGGATCCGACCTTTAAAAGACAGTTTTGGTAAAATCCACTGCCATTTTTTAAGTCGACCTTCAACCCTTTCCAGAACATTTTCCCAGTTTTTGGAAGAGAGGGCTTCATCTCCGAGGTAAACCCCGAGATATTTAAGTCCTCCTCTCTTCCACACGAGGCCTCCAGGTAAAATCAGCCTGTTAATCCGTCCCTCTCCGACTGCTAAGGCTTCACTTTTTCCCCAGTTCATCTTAGCAGAGGAGAGTCTATTAAAATCACTCACAGTGCCCTCCAGAACATTAATGTCACTTTGGTCTTTTATAAAAACAATAACATCATCGGCATATGCAGACAGTTTAAAACAATGTTCACACCCAGGAAAAGAAAAACCCGACACCCGTGACCTTAACTTGTGCAGAAATGGCTCTATGGCCAGTGCATATAGCATGCCTGACAAAGAGCAGCCCTGTCTGACTCCCCTCTGGACTCTGAAAGGAGCGCTCAAACCACCATTAATCTTAAGTACACTTTCAATGTCATTGTACAAGACCTGGATCTTGGCTATGAGACCAGAGCTGAACCCAAAAGCCTGCAATGTCCGCCACAAGTACTGGTGCTCAACTCGGTCAAAAGCCTTTTCTTGATCTAGAGAAATCAGACCAAGCTCACAGCCCAAAGAACCAGAGAGGTTCAAAATGTCCCGAATCAAAGTAATGTTATCAGATATCAACCTGCCGGGTACACAGTATGTCTGGTCTAAGTGAATGACATGCTCCATCACTTTCCTCAGTCGACCTGCCAATACTTTGGACAACAGTTTATAGTCCGTGCAAAGTAAAGACACCGGACGCCAGTTCTTAATGTCCTGCAGGTCTCCTTTCTTTGGGAGGAGGGTGAGCACAGCTCTCCTGCAGCTCAGAGGCAACCTCCCTGTTCTCAGACTGTCCTGGAGAACCAACAACAGGTCCTTACCAATGACGGACCAGAAAGTCTTATAAAAGTCTGCAGGAAGACCGTCAATCCCGGGAGCCTTCCCGCTCTGCAGGCTCTGCAGGGCCTCCTGCAGCTCCTGAGCAGAGAGCTGCGCCTCCAGCTCTACATTATCCCCCTCAGAGACCTTAGGAAGGCCCGCATAGAAGGACAGCGCCACCTCTGGTTCTTCCTGGAACTCCGCCTTGTAAAGTTCCTGGTAAAAACCAACAGCATACTGACGTATCTGAGCCGACTCCTGCAGCAGCTGCCCAGTGTCAGAGCGCAGAGAGTGAATCAGCCTCCTCTGACCATTCTTACGCTCCAGACCGAAGAAAAAGTGAGAGGGAGCATCCATTTTAACCACATTCTGGAAACGAGAACGGACCAGAGCACCCTGTGCAGAAATACCCAGCAGGTCAGACAGAGCTGATCTTTTGCCTTTGAGAACTTGAATGTGTTCTCGTTCTCCTGTGGAGTCTGCTAAATCCTGCAGCTCCACCACTTCTCTCTCCAGAGCTCTCATAGATCTGGACATGTCCTTTGTGACATTGAAAGTGTACTGTAGGCAAAGCTGCTTGATTTGAACTTTCCCTACATCCCACCACTGCTGTAAGGAACTGTACTCAGCCTTTGTCTGTCTGTGATTGTCCCAGAAACACTTGAATACATTTTTAAATACATTGTCAGACAGCAGAGAGACATTAAAGTGCCAATACGCACTTTTACATTTCACATTTTTTATAAAAATGGAAAAATGTACAAGGGAATGATCAGATATACCAACCGGACTGATAGAACAACCTTTAAAAACATTAATGTGATGTTCATAACAATAAAGGCGATCAAGTCTGGCCAGAGATAAAAAATTATCTTTGGAGTGAGTCCAGGTGTATTGTCTCTGATTCTTATGAAAATGTCTCCAAACGTCACACAGTTCAAAAGTTTCCAGCAGCTTAATGAGCCGACTGTTAGAAGCAGCGTGTGGTTCCCGATGGTTCCTGTCCAGTGAAGGGTTTTCTGTGCAGTTAAAGTCACCAGCCAGAAACAGATGCTCTTCACTGCTACAGTCACTCACAACATCTTTTAAAGTGTCCAAAAACAACAGTCTTTCTGAACCCACACTGGGAACATACACATTAATAAAAACCATCTTCACTTTCTCAAAGTCAGCACATACTTTGAGCAGCCGACCTGGAATGATTTCTTCAACAGTGTAGGAACAAGGTAAGAAATCTCTAGAGAAGAGAATACCAACTCCCCCACTGTTACTGCTCTTATGACTGAGTACAGCCCCCCCACTCCATTCCCTCTTCCAGTCACATTCATTATCAGCAGTGCTGTGAGTTTCCTGCAGGAACATGACATTGATCTTCTTGATGTTAATCAGACTGAACAGAGAGGCTCTTTTAACATCTTCTCTAGCTCCATTAATATTTAAAGAGCCAAGTTTAAAGTCACACATGTTTAATATAAAGCAACATCGTGACCAAAACAAAAGAAGTAAATAAAAGAACAGAAACTTAAACTTATTCATTATTAGCCATTGTAGCTCGAACCTTCAGCAACAGTTTTTTCAGTCTAAAGATCTCTGGATCAGTGAAAGACGGCTGCCCGACTCTCCCTGCGTTCTTCAAGAACAACCTGACAGAGTCATGGAAGAGCTGCAGGTCAGGAAAATACTCCTCAACCTTCACCCTCATCCCCTTCGTTTCTTTGAGGAAGGTTCTGACTCTCACAAAGGAATAACCACTCTGCATTTCCACCTGCATGTTCTCCTCCTCACTGTCACTGTCCTGTGGGTTCTGTGAGTTCTGTGTGTCACTGTGTGGGTTCTGTGAGTTCTGTGTGTCACTGTGTGGGTTCTGTGAGTTCTGTGTGTCACTGTGTGGGTTCTGTGAGTCACTCTGTGGGTTCTGTGAGTTCTGTGTGTCACTGTGTGGGTTCTGTGAGTCACTCTGTGAGTTCTGTGAGTTCTGTGTGTCACTCTGTGGGTTCTGTGAGTTCTGTGGGTTCTGTGCATCACTCTGTGGGTTCTGTGTGTCACTCTGTGGGTTCTGTGTGTCACTCTGTGGGTTCTGTGTGTCACTCTGTGGGTTCTGTGGGTTCTCCTCTGGCTGAGAGGAGGAACACTGTAGATCTTTCTTTGACAGCCTCTTAGCTTTTGCTGTGTTGGCTCTAGTCTCCGTGTTCTTCCTTTTGACAGACGACTGTAGAAACACGTCGTCGTCCATCACACAGTCGTCCTGGAGGACAGACTCAGCCACACTGGTTGCTGTGTGTCCTGGCTGCTCCTGTCCTTCAGCCTGAACACTGAGCTCCTCCTGATGCCTCTGGTCAGTGTTGGAGACACTGTGGTCAGTGTCTGCTGCTCCCTGAGTCTCTGTGAGGTTTGGACCTTCAGCTCCAACAGGAGTCTCTGCTGCAGACGCAGCAGCCTGACGGACACTCGCTCTTTCTGGACACGAGCGGATCAAATGTCCCTCCGCTCCACATCCAAAACATTTTAAAGTGTCAGAAGTCACGTGAACAGTATAATCAAAATCCTCAATGCGATATCTAAAAACTATATTCAGTTCCTCGTTATTGTTTTTTAAGATCATGAACACCTGTCTTCTGAAAGACATGACGTGCTTCAGGTGCGGAGACTTGCAGCCGAGAGGGATCAGTCTGATCGGCGACACTAACTGTCCGTGTCGGCTCAGCTCCTTCTCCAGCATCTCATTCCTCAGAAACGGAGGTACGTTAGAAATAATAATTTTTTTAGCGGGGCTGACCAGAGACAGCACCGGAGTCAGAGTTCCTTTAATCACAACTCCACTTTCCACCAGCCCGTTCACTTTATCAATACTGTCCAGAAAAATAACCACAGCACTGTTCATCCTGGAGGCAGATTTAACACTGCCGTACCCCACAACTGCCCCCACAGCCAGGCTGCAGTCCTCCACCGACACACCGACAGCCGGAGAAAGCTTCACGGCGTGACGGCGAGTCAGCTTCTCCAACCCGGAGACGCCTCGCGCCGCCATGCTCGGCCGCGAGGCCGCGGCAGCAGCCGCCAAACAAAAACACAAATAATCCCACAAATACACAACTCACACAACTTTGATGACAGACAAAACAAGCACAAACTCATCAACAGTCACACAGTGGAAGAAAAATCTGAAAAAGTTTGAAAAAAAAACTTACAAACTTTCACAAACGCTCTCTGCAACACACCGCTCCTCTCACACCGCCATTCACTCAGAGAGAGAGAGAGAGAGAGAGAGAGAGAGAGAGAGGCAGAGAGGGAGGGAGGGAGAGAGAGAGAGAGAGGGAGGGAGGGAGAGAGAGGGAGGCAGAGAGAGTGAGAGGGAGGGAGGGAGGGAGGGAGGGAGAGAGAGAGAGAGAGGGAGGCAGAGAGAGAGGGAGAGAGAGAGAGAGAGCAGAGAGGGAGGGAGGCAGAGAGAGAGAGAGAGGGAGGGAGGGAGAGAGAGGGAGGCAGAGAGAGAGTGAGAGGGAGGGAGAGAGGCAGAGAGAGAGAGGGAGGAGGGAGAGGAGAGGGAGGGAGAGAGAGAGAGAGAGAGAGAGGCAGAGAGAGAGGGAGAGAGAGAGGCAGAGAGGGAGGGAGGCAGGAGAGGAGAGAGGAGAGAGGGAGGGAGGAGAGAGAGGGAGGCAGAGGCAGCAGAGAGGGAGGAGGGAGGGAGAGAGAGAGAGAGAGAGAGAGAGAGAGCAGAGAGAGGAGAGAGAGAGGCAGAGAGGGAGGGAGGCAGAGAGAGAGGCAGAGAGGGAGGGAGGGAGGGAGAGAGAGAGAGAGAGAGAGAGGGAGAAAGAGAGAGAGGGAGAGAGAGAGAGAGAGAGAGGCAGGCAGCAGTTTCACCAAACCACCAGTTAGCTTGTGTTAGTGCTAATCTTCTGCTATAGCAATAGTGGTTAGTATTATTGCGACACACACTTGAGTTCCACTTAGCAGGTACGGCGCTAGCGTTAGCAGGCTCCTCCTCCCTGCCATCAGATACGAGAGCCTCTTCATCAGACTCTCTTTCTGAGATGTTTGCTGCTCCAGCTGTTCTATCCCCAGAAGTGGCGGCAGTATTTACCGGACGAGCACTGAAACACTGAAATAGAGTCAATTGGTTCTTTCCTTTCATTGCTTTTTCTTTGATGATCAATAATGCTCACCCATTAGTGTACTTTTTCCCGCCAGAAAAATTTCAACTTACGTAGGTTTCGCGTCACGCCTGACGGAAGCCCGTGTGGTCCAAAAGAGCGCGCTTCACGACCGTTCGCGACACAGATTTTAAAGGGAAATTGAACATTATGTCAAAAAAAAACCCCATACTGATACATATCTTTGCGCATTTTTTAGTGGTTGTACGGTAAGTCGGGACCTTTTCTAGTGGGTATACGGCGTATACCTGCGTATCACGTAGACTACACTACTGCTCTGGACTGTTGTGGAGAGACTCTAAATGTAAGATGGAGGCCATCTTAATCAATACCAACATCCTCTCCACAACATTCTGGCAGGACAGAGAAGCAGCTGCAGCAAACGTCTCATCTCACTGCAGAACAGAGAGGTTCAGGAGATCCTTCGTTCCCACTGCCATCAGGCTGTACAACACCTCAGCCAGAGGAAGTGGATTAATATAATTATTATTGTTTATTTATTATCAACTGTTTTTCTTATTATCAACAATGAGTTAATGGACACATGATTGACATCATTCTTACTTCTCCTCTTTAGTTCTCCTAACTGACTCAGCTGAGCAAAAGCCTTTAACACAATCCGTTGTCCGTCAGTCACTTCCTGTCTGTCAGCTGTGAGTTGACGCTGGTCTCCATGTGTGACTTGTAGATAAGACCTGACCAGCACTGAGACTTCCTGTCCCGCCCTCAGCTCACCACAGTGTCAAACTCCACCTGCTTCTCACAGCTGACGACTTCACGTGTACACACACAGGTGCATCCGAAGCCGTGTGACTTTAACCATCTTATTGTAGCAGGCTAATGCTAAGCTAGCTAGCTAACAATTGGTTTGATCAGTGATCACAGTGAGACACCAGCAGACACACAGCGCCAACCCGAGCTGCAGCGGCCACCACGTCATGTGACACCGTGCGGTTACCACAACGTCGTCTGGATGTGTGGCGTCGTCTGGAAACACACACTCGTTATACATGTCTGTGTGTTTATGAATACACAGTTTACACACGTAGATATACACATACATGTATATCTATACATACGTATATAGGGACACTGACACCAGTGACGTGCTGAGGTCGTCAACAGGAAGTGGTGAAGCTGAAGGCGTCTCTCTGCTGCTCAGACTGACGGTCAGTCGTCACGGAGACAACATGAAGACTCCACCTGTCTCTCTGCTGCTCGGTGAGTCCACACACTTCTACTGTCACTCACTCACTCAGTCAGTCACTCAGTCACTCACCTCTGACCTCTTGTTGCAGGTGTGTGTGTGCTGCTGTCTGGACTGAAAGTTTCTGCAGGTGAGAGAGAAAACAGTTACTGACTGTATGTGAATGTCTCTCTCTCTCTCTCTCTCTCTCTCTCTCTCTCTCTCTGTCTCTCTCTCTCTGTCTCTCTCTCTCTCTCTCTCTCTCTCTCTCTCTGTCTCTCTCTCTGTCTCTCTTTCTGCGTGAAACATGTGGTTTCACACAGACGGCAGGTTCTGATGATCCTCAGTAAAAAGGATGAAGAGCTCAGTCTCGTTTTTAATGTGAGAGTGGATGATTTTGATTATGTTGTGTTTGTGAACTCCGGGACTTTAAAATGTTTTGGATGTGGGAGGGAGGGACATTTAGTCCGAGCCTGTCCTGATAAAGTCTCCTCTGCTGATAAAACACAGAGGGAGGAGGAGAGAGGAGACACACAGAGACAAGCTGGACAAGATGGTGAGGGGACAAAAGAGACACAGCAGAGTCAAGAAGACTCTGACACTCAGAGACAAGGACATGAAACAGCTGTCAGTCACACAGGGAGGGAGAAAAGTGATGACAGTGAAACGGCAGCAAGAGAGGACACAGTGAGAGACACAGTGAGAGACACAGTGAGAGACACAGCGAGAGACACAGCGAGAGACACAGCGAGAGACACAGTGAGAGACACAGTGAGAGACACAGTGAGAGACACAGTGAGAGACACAGCGAGAGACACAGCGAGAGACACAGCGAGAGACACAGCGAGAGACACAGTGAGAGACACAGCGAGAGACACAGCGAGAGACACAGCGAGAGACACAGTGAGAGACACAGCGAGAGACACAGTGAGAGACACAGTGAGAGACACTGATGAAGACGTGATGGAGCAGAAGGATTTTAAAGTCCCTGTTCTAAAAAGGAAACAGACCAACAGTGACAGCGGCTCTCAGGCCGAGAAAGGAGCAGTGACCATCAGAGAGAAGAAGAAGGAGGTGCAGCCAGAGCCTGAGTCTGGCATGGAGGAGGAGGAGGAAGAGGAGGAGGAGGAGGAGGAGGAGGAGGAGGAGGAAGAGGAGGAGGAAGAGGAGGAGGAGGAGGATGAGGAGGAGGAGGAAGAGGAGGAGGAGGAGGAGGAGGAGGATGAGGAGGAAGAGGAGGAGGAGGAGGAGGAGGAGGAGGAGGAGGAGGAGGAGGAGGAGGAGGAGGAAGAGGAGGAGGAGGAGGAGGAGGAGGATGAGGAGGAAGAGGAGGAGGAGGAGGAGGAGGAGAGAGAGGAGGAGGAGGAGGAGGAGGAGGAGGAGGAGGAGGAGGAAGAGGAGGAGGAAGAGGAGGAGGAGGAGGAGGAAGAAGAGGAGGAAGAGGAGGAGGAGGAGGAAGAGGAGGAGGAGGAGGAGGAGGAAGAAGAGGAGGAGGAGGAGGAGGAGGAGGAGGAGGAGGAGGAGGAGGAGGAGGAGGAGGAGGAGGAGGAGGAGGAGGAGGAAGAGGACTGTGATGAAGGCAGCCAGCCTCACACTGACTCACAGCTGTCTGGTGGATCACAGCAGGAGGAACAATATGAAATACAACAAATTAAAAAGTTCCTGCAAACAAGGAAAAATATGAAAAAGTGCGAGTGGAAGAAACTTTGCAGACAAAGAAGTGTTTATACGATCTGTCAGATCACAGATGAGCAGCAGAGGAAAAGGGGGTTATACTGACCAGGAAGTCTACAGACTGAAGAAACTCGTCCTGAGACTCAAACAAGAGCTGAATAATGATGAAGACTCAGGAACAGTGTAAGACAGTCTGTTTTCTGTCTGTCTTAGTGTGTGTGGTGCTTCTCACATCAGAGGACATGAGTGATTTTAAAGTCTCCACACTGAATATAAATGGAGGCAGAGATGTGAGGAAGAGAGCCAGTCTGTTTGAGCTGATGGAAGTGAAGAGTGTTAATGTGATGTTGGTTCAGGAAACACACAGCGACTCTGTAAATGAGACTGACTGGAGGAGGGAATGGGACGGGGAGGTGGGTTTAAGTCACCTAACTAGGACCAGTGGAGGAGGGGCACTCCTCTTCTCTAAAAGCTTTCTGCCACAGTCTCATGTGGTGGAGGAAGTGATGGAGGGTGGCAGAACTGTGTCGGGGTGTGTAGTGACGGCGCAGCGTCAATGACTGGCAGGCATCACGGCGTCATCAGACAGATACTCCAGCGTGCGCCAGAAGCTAAATGGACACACTGTTTTCTCCACCGTGAAAGCCTTGCAGCGAAAAAGATGTCACCAGAGTTCCACCAAGTGATGACTATATGTGTGAAAACCATCAACTTCATTAAAAACAACGCTGTGAACTCCAGATGTTTTGCCAAGCTTTGTGAGGACATGGACGCAGATCATGTCCAGCTGCTCTATCACAGTGAAGTGAGATGGCTCTCAAGGGGACTGGTCCTCAAGCGTTTGTTTGAACTGACGAATGAGCTCTTCACTTTTCTCACTGAGACAAATCTCCTTTTGCACATTACCATGCCGACACAAAGTTCACAGCAAAACTTGCCTACCTGTGTGACATTTTTTCACTACTGAACCAGCTGAACATCTCTCTTCAAGGAACAAACAGCAACATATTTTTGGTTGCAGACAAAGTTCAAGCTTTCAAGAGGAAACTTGCTTTGTGGACAAAGACCCAGGAAAAGAGGATGGACATGTTTCCACTTTTGTCTGACATTTTGGAAAACTGCCCTCAGGTGATGATCAGTGACTCAGTCTCTCAGCACCTCTCACAGCTGGCAGAGAAATGTGATGAGTACTTTCCTGAGGATCCCAGAGAGGGACACATGTGGATTTTGGACCCATTTTATGTGGATCCCACTGGAAATGATGTTGCTTCGCCCTCACATCTGGAATCACAGCTTCTGGAAGTTTCCACCGACAGCACTTTAAAATTGCAGTGGGGCAAACTAGACCTGGGCTCCTTCTGGATTGCTGTCTCAAAGGAGTACCCATGTCTTGCACTGAGGGCTGTGAAACTCCTCCTCCCTTTCACAACGACATACCTGTGTGAATCAGGGTTCTCCGTTGTGGCCACAACTAAAACCAAAGCCCGAAACACTCAGAACAACGTTGAAAGCTACTTTGAGAGTGAGTCTTTCCCCCATTCCACCCAGAGTGGATCTGATTGTGTCTCGGAGACAGGCCCAAGTGTCTCACCAAGAGTTGAAGATAAAAGAAGAAAAAACTTACTGTTTTGACTGTTCATTCATTTGGTTGTTTATTTGTTCAAGATACAAAGAGCAACATCTGGTTCTTCCTTGCAAAAATGAAAACTGCTGAAGCGATTGTTAAATGAATCTGCTGATTATAAGGCTATAGTCATTTGCACTTTATTTCAATTTTATTTACAGTTTATTTATTTAATTTAAAAATATATATTACATAATATAAATATATATTCTATAATTAATTATATAATAATACAATTATTAATATATATTATTTTCGAATGCATTTACTTTATCACCACCTTTTTTTATTGATTGATTGATTTTTATTCCCTTTTTTGTCAAATGTAAAATCTAAATATTGCTTTTTTATTAATAAGCCTGCTTGATTTGTTCTTCAGGACAGGTCTTGTTTAGTCTTGGCAGATCTCTGCTGTGTCTGCTGGTCAACACGGACACACAAAACCCCTCTACACGTTTCCTGTGTTGTGATTTGAGTTTAATATGTAAATAGCCTATTACAAATGCATTTTAGGCAGATTAAACTGTTCAAATTTATGACATTTTCTTCCTTGTATTTCTTGTTCCATGAATTATCAGCAAAAGTTAATGAAAGTTTAATAAAAAATCTTTGTGGTGATCACATTTTATCATGTCATTGTATTATTTATTTAACTTAACTACTTAAGGTTTTAGCTTGTTAGCTTGTTAAACTGTACATGGATTTGATCTATTATTGAATACAAATGAGTGAGATCAATTAAACTACAGTGTTAATATTTAATGGGCCCCGGGCCACTCTGCACTGAAAACATTGGCCCTCAGGGTCAAAAAGGTTAAGAACCCCTGCTTTAAATGTCCTTTCTGTCAGGAAACAGAAACTGTTTTTCACTGGTTCCTAAAATGTAAAAGACTTGAAGTTCTGTGTGAGACTCTGAAAACTGTGTTTTTAAACTGTGGTGAGAGTTGGTGTGAAACTGCTTTTATTTTTGCTGCTGGATATAAAACAGAAAATGCAAAGAAGTGGCAGCTGCTGAACTTTGTAGTGGGACAGGCCGAACTGTCCATTTCTAAAAGCAGGAAGAACCAAGTAGAAGGTGTTTCAGGTGGGGAGCTGCTGTCTGTGTTTAAGTCGCTGGTGAAAGACAGAATCAGACTTCAGGTTTTATTCACTCATGAATAATGTTGATGGGTTTCTGTCTCAGTGTTTCACTGCAGCTCTCTGTTCTGTTGTTGAGGGGAAGCTGATTTTATAAACCATGTTGTTGTTGTGTCTAATCTGAGGATTATGTTTCTGTTGATATTGATCTATTTATTGGAGAATAAATGTGTTTTAAAAAATCTCTCTCTCTGTCTCTCCCTCTCTCCCTGTCTCTCTCTCTCCCTGTCTCTCTCTCTCTCTCTCTCTCTCTCTGTCTCTCCCTCTCTCCCTGTCTCTCTCTCTCCCTCTCTCTGTCCTCCAGTCTCTCTGAATGTCAGTCCAAACCTTCAGCAGTTCTTCATTGAAGACTCAGTGTCTCTGAGTTGTGGTGAAGATGGACAGACAGGAGGACAGACAGGTGGACAGACAGGAGGACAGACAGTGAAGAGGACCAGTGGAGGACAGACTGGTGACTGTGGTTCAGGATCTGGGACCTCTGATGGTTCCTCCTGCAGAGTCTCAGGTCTCTCCCAGTCAGACTCTGGAGTTTACTGGTGTGAGACCAGTTCAGGAGAGACGAGCCTCCAGGTCAACATCAGTGTGACAACAGGTGAGTGGTTCAACCTGCAGGTCTGTACATGACTCTGTCTGTTGGTGTGACTCTGTCTGTTGGTGTGACTCTGTCTGTTGGTGTGACTCTGTCTGTTGGTGTAACTCTGTCTGTATATGACTCTGTCTGTTGTTCAGGTCGTGTGATCCTGGAGATTCCTGCACTTCCTGTGATGACAGGAAGTGATGTCACTCTGCGCTGTAGAGCCAGAGATAAGAGCAGACGAGAGGCTTATTTCTTCAGGGATGGTGTCCGCTTTAGATCTGACCCTGATGGAGAATATAAGATCAGTGGAGTCCAACAGTCTCATGAAGGTTTCTACTGGTGTTTGATTGAGGACTTTGGAGAGTCTCCTCAGAGCCGGCTGAGGGTCAGAGGTCAGGACGCTGACATCACTTCCTGTTTACAGACAGTTTAAAGATATGAACTAACCTGATGATAAACTGATCACTGACCTGAACCTGGTTCTACTCCTTCTCCACAGATCCTCCTCCCCTTCCCCCTCCTCCTCCATCATCTCCTCTTCCTTCATCTCCTCCTCCCCCTCCTCCCCCTCCTCCCCCTCCTCCTCCTCGTCTTCCTTCCTTAGTGGTCAGACTCTTGTGCCACCTGCTGGTCTTCTGTCCTTACTGCATCTGTACTGGTCTGATTCTGTCCATCTGCTGCAGCAGGAAGACAGGAAACAAAGCGGCCGTCTCCATGGAGATGACCCAGCCTGTTGGAGGAGGTCAGGGGTTGGATGAGGACTATGATGACATCACTGCTGATGTCACCACTGAGCATGAGTTCTGAGCAGCAGAGTGTAGTTGTGTAATAACGGGTGAGAGTGATGATGAAGTGGATCAGGTCTCTGAACCTCCGTCTCTCTGATGATCACATCTGTTCGAGCTTTCACTGTCACGTCCTCTAAACTCCTTGTTGTCACTGCTTCACACTGTGTGTTGGACTCCATCAGAGCTGCAGCCTCTTTTCTTCTTGTCCTCGTCATGGTTCAGTCCCTCTGAGGACAGCTGACTGATATCAGTGTCCCCTCTGTGTCCTTCTGCTCTCATGTCTCAATAAAGAATCTGCTCATCATTTTACACTGTCCCACTTTGTATTGAGTCCTTCACTGACTGAAGCCTTGGGCCTGAGCAGCAGCTGGAGACTGTGAACACTACTACTTCTTTAATTAGTACATTTAATATTTGTGACAACACGGGGAGGAAAATGTTTCTGATGAACTTGTAAAGTTTGGTTTGTGTAAATAAGTCAACAAACTGTGAGTAAGTTAAGATGAAGTTATTTAAAACTGTGGCCATCTTAAATGAACATGATATCTGATCACTCTGAGGAGAAGAAATAACCTGCCACCTTCGTTCCAACCGTCACCTGTGGTCATGAGATCTGGGTAGTGACCGAGAGAATGAGATGGGTTTCCTCCGTAGGGGGTCTGGTCTCAGTCTTAGAGATAGGGGGAGGAGCTCGGGGTAGAGTTGTCCTTCATGTCTAAAGGTGGTTCTGATGAAGACGCCTCTTGGACACTTTCCTTTGGAGATTTTCTGTGCATGTCCAAGTGGGAGAAGACAATCGAGTAGACCCAGAAATCGCTGTAGGGATTACATATCCCATCTGGCCTGGGAACGCTTTCCCCCCAGGAAGCTGGAGAGAGGAATGTCTCAGACTTCCTGCTTAGCCCGTTGCCACGGCAACCCCGGATAGAAGAAGAAACTGGGTGGATGGAAAAATAAATAAAATCAAATGAAACCTTGAATGTGTTCATGGTTTCATTTGATTTTATTCATATTCTATCCAACACACACACACACACACACACACACACACACACACACACACTACCTTGTGTGTTCTTCACCCCTTTAAACACACTGACACCAAACACGAGACCAGCAGCCGTCAGAAGCAGGACAGCTGAGAGAACCCAGGGCCAGAGAGGAGGACGATCTGTAGTCGACACAAACAACAACATGACATTAAAATATTAAGACAAAATTAAACTTTAAAACATTTCTGATCAAGTCACAACAAACTGAGTTCTACTCTGACCTCTGACCTCAGTCTCCTGCTCTGACCTCTGACCTCTACAGGAAGCTCAACCTGTGATGATGTGAGGTCAGTGCTTGTTACTGAATCCAAACATCAGAGGTGTAAATTCAAACACAACAGGAGGGTTAAAGGAGAGTCAGAGACCTCCAGGTCAGAGGTCAGAGGTCAGAGAGGCTCGGACAGCGGAGGCCTGATCAGCTTTGGGGACCAGTCAGGATCTAAACTGTTACCAGGGCCCTGCCAGAGGATCTGAGGCAGGGAGCGGCCTCACAGGGAGTCAGCAGATTGTACATGTAGGCAGGAGCCACACCTTTAAAAACCAGCAGGAACATCTTCACATCAGGCCAGTGAAGGCAGCAAGGACTGTGTTAACAGCATGTTTTCTACCAGCTACAGTCTTTGGACCTTTCACCTCCAGACAGCAGAATAAAGGCCGCGGCAATAATCAAGTCTGGAGCAGAGAAAAGCTCCGATGACCTTCTCTAAGTCTGTAGAGGGAAGAAAGGATCCGAACCAAGGAGGAGACACTGACACACACACTTACCTTCTGTGTGCTTAATCCGTTTATACATGCAGACACTGAACACAGCAACAAGAACCAGCAGAACCAGCAGAACCAGCAGAACCAGCACAGCTGCGAGAATCAGTCTGGACGTTCTGTAGTCGACACAAACAACAAGGTAAAAACAAATAAAACTTTAAAACAACATTTCTGATCAATTCACAGGAAACGTCTACTCTGACCTCTGACCTCTGACCTGTATCTACAGCTCTGACCTTTTAAGTCATTCACAGTAAAACCAACTGTGTGAAGTGAAGACTGTGAGGTTCAGGTTCAGTCCAGAACGCCACAGATCAGTTCTGAGGAAAGACAAAGAGTCAGTTTCCTGGTTCTTCTCAGACCTGTTGGTCCAGGTTGTGTCAGCATGAACGTGTTGCTCCATGTTTCCAACCTGTGGCTCCACTTTCAGGTTAAATCCTTAATAACTGAAGCACAGAGGAAAAGACCACCGTCATTTTTATTCACTTTAATTCTCTTCATTTATTTTGATATTGACGAGCAGCAGAAAGTTATTGTTGTGTCACAAACACTTCTGCAATAAATCACATTATCACATTAAATCATTACAGTCACATTTCATACGATTAGACGTTAAACATTCATGATCATTGTTGAAGCCTCTCACCTGCTTCATGCTGCTTTTAAAACATCTGTCCAAACCTGTCAATCAGCTGGACATTTATTTTCTATGACTATATTATTGCATCTATCTAGACAATATCACATTTCTAGGACTTACAATGATAAATATTAAATTCTATTTGTCAATGATATTAAAAAAAACAAAGAATAGAAAAGTCAGCATGAGAATAACCAGGCGACACAGGATGAGATTTAAATATCAAAGTGTTTTTTATGACAGAATTAAACCACCATATTCATTATTTACAGAAGCAGCAGCAGCTGCAGGAACCTGACACTCGTCCTAAAGCGGCTCATGGTGACGTGTAACTGCTGAGGGGTCACATGACACGACCAGGAGCCATGGACCCATGTGACCTGCAGGTGGCTCTGCAGGAGAAGTCAGAGGATCCCATTAATCAATAGTATTGATCCTGCTCCCAGCAGACAGCTGATTGGTTCAAACAACTCTCGCCGTCTTTGTCCCGATTCCAGCTTCAACTACTGATGATGTCATCGTTGCTTCATCTGTTTATTGATTGTTGATCGGTGACGTCTTCAGCGATTTGTTTTGTTCGACCATCAGTCCAAAAATTCACTTTTCTGTCACGTGACGCAGAAAAACCTTAGATCCTGAAATGTGAGGATGTGGAACCAGAGAACGCTTCAGTCGTTCACCTGAAATGTGACGGAAACGATTCATCAACAAACCTTCTGTCAGGCCACTGACGGCTGCAGCTCTCGTCCTGATTGGCTGACAGAGAGCAGCTGCTGTTGTCGGGTAAAACATATGTTTGTTCGAGCCGCAGCTCCATCGTCTCACACGACCCGTCTCCTCCATCGCCGTGGTGACGGGGCGGGAGTTACAGCGTCCACTTCAAACACCTGCAGAGACACAGAGGACAAAACAAGACTGAAGACAGGAGGACGCAGAACAAAGACACTGGATCTGCCTCACGGTCTTTAGGAAGACAAGGGTGTGCGTACCTGGTCTCTCGGTGCGTGCTCAGACACCTGCTGCAGCAGTAGCGCCCCCCGCAGGTGGTGCAGGTGTAGTGAGAGGGGAAACCGCAGACGCAGCAGAAGTGACGGGGGGGCAGCGAGGAGGGAGGGGCCGCCGCCGACAGGTAGTTAGGCTCGGGCTTCTCCGACAGGTTCTACCAATCACAGAGCAGAGGAGGAGTCAGTCGACGGCCAATCAGCCAATGAGAGAGAGAGAAGAGAGCGGGGGGTGTGACCCACCTCCTCCTCCAGCAGGGTGGTGAAGTTCTTCCTGAAACGTTGTTTGAAGTGATCGCCCCTCGTCTTCCTCTTCTTCTTCTCTGGACAGAGACACACAAGATCATGTCAGACACGAGGCACAAGACCACGCCCCACGCCCCACCGTCCTCCAATCACGTCTCACCTGGTTCCTCTGTCTCACTGAAGGCAGGGAGGCGGGCAGCGGGACCCGGGGGAGGGAGGGAGGACAGAGGGTCGTCCTGGAAACGCAGAACAACAACACGTCAACACCGCCCCTCAATGAAGACCATGACAGGTGGGCGAAAGCTGAAGAACAGGTAAAGTTAGTACAGAGAGCTGGACTCACGTCACCTGTCTCACCACTGACTCACCTGGAAGTTGTCTTTCTCCAGAGCCTCCAGCTGTCTGCTCAGTCTCCTCTGTCTGGTGGCTTCATCCAGGACTCTGCGCTGACCGGCCTCCACCCGAGCTGGGGGGGGGGGGGGGGGGCAGATGGGGGGGAGAGAGAGGGAGAGACATCACTGTGCTTCACTCTGTTCCGTAAATTCAAACCTAACTTCGTTATAAAAACTCACAATTTCATCATTTCCATACTTTGTTTATTGACTGAAACTGGATGTAAAATAGTTTGCGACTGGTTCTGAACCGAAGAGTGTTGGACTCATAAAACGTCACTTATTAAAAAACCCCTCAACAATCCCTGACGTCATCACGCTGAAATAAACCGATCCGTCTTCTTACGTCAGGGTTGAGTTTAAATCGCTGTTCCTCCGGGACATCTATGAGCGGAATTTACTGTGTTGATAACATTTATTAAAGAGTGACAGTGACATTAAACACGACGTGTATCGATCAGAAAACCGCACAGCCGTTTCAAATGTACGTTTCGTCAGTTAGACTCTGAGCCGCCGCTCACGGGCGGGAAAACAGACTCAAAAACAGACAGAGAACCTGTGAACGAGACTTTACACTCTGTAAACCTTAACTCTTCACTAACACGTCACTTGTAACTTTCAAAGCCACGTTTTAATGAAGAATTTGTTTAATTTCAACAAAACTTACCGGAAGCTTTCTTCTCCAGCACCATGTCGGCTGTTTCCGCCTTCTCTCTACGGCAGCCGCAGAGACACAAACCGAACCAGACGAAGCGCGTAGTTATTTACAACAGGTTCACTGACCCACTCACTCACAGACGAGTTTATAGTTGGACTAACTGTAAACATGATGTTCTTCAAATCCCAAAAGAACTAAAGAGGCATAAATTGTGGCGCCAATGTGATTTCATTTGCTACGACAACAAAAAAGGGACATCAGGCTTTTATCTGAGCGCGTTTCGTTTTTTTCTTTGTCGCCATCTGCCGGTAAAATAAAACCATTAACGCCCTTCACAAGTCTGTTAGTATTGACCAGTTTAGACATTATCAATACTACAAACTAGTTGACCGGCAGGAAATAAACGGCAACTGTTCTAAAATAATTAAACAGTTTATGTAATTTTTAAGTTAAATGAAGCTTTTTGAGTTTTGAGCCGTTGATAAGACAAAAAAAAAATAAAAGAAAAAAGGGACCACAACACATTTAAGAAAATGGCTTATTAATAAACAATGAAAATAATGTCTTATATGTTATTTGATTTTATGGATCACTGACTGAATATTGTTAGTTACACATATCTAATTGATAATCCATCTGACAATAAATAGATATCATAGCCAGGGCTGGTTTGTATGAATTTAGTCAAAAAACAAAATTATTGTACAAAAAGAAAATGAACGTGATTAAAATCAGGATTAAGTCAGTTCACTACAGGAGTTTCAGTTCAGTACAGATCATTTTCAAGGACTTTTTCAGTGATGATCTCACTCATATGAAAGACAGGAATCAACCACACACCAATGTGTTCCTATCTGTGGAAATCTGATTTAAAATAAGAACAGTCCACACTTGACTGTACTTATTTTTGAAGTCATCTTTTACAGACAAACTGATAGTAAGAACTTACTTGTTAAGTTAGCGAGAGTTTGGCTAACATACAGTTGCGCTCTCTTATTGTATTGAACCCAGCTTCACATTTATTATTATCCAACTCTCAGCAATGAACCAACACACCTCTGAAACCTTTGCCCCGCCTTCAACCTTTAGCTACAGGCTAAACAAGCTAGCAAACATGACAACTCCACTGTCGTTCATGAACTAGCCGCGACCATTTGAACGATAACATGATCCTTCATTTTAGTTTTTCTCTCATTTTGATGACTGGAAAACTTTTCCAGGTTTTCCAGGATACGTGTGAACCCTGAGGACACTCTAAGAGTGTAGAGGATCTGAAGCAGAAGTGTCCTTCATGGACTAAGAGTGTGTGTCCACAGTCAGATCCTGGACTGGTCCTGGTCCTGATCCTCCCAGACCCAGTCTGTGAGTGAAGCACAGCTCACAGTCCACTTCAGAGGAGGACGTGAACATGATCACTGAGCTCAGAAACTCCATCAGGACGTAGAGATCCTGGAGAAAAGATTTGCTCCGTCCGAGGTTCAGCTCCGCCTGAGAGAAAGAATAAGAATAAGATGTTCTGTAGCAGAGATGTGATTGGTCGGAATGAACAGCAGGTCCACACAGTGCTGCAGCCAGAGGAGATGGAGCAGGTGGAGGTGGAGTTGATGTGGATGTTGATACTGAGCTGAGTTCACTTCAGTCTGTTGTGATTTCACATCATCCATGGTTCAGTTCAAATTCACGTGTGATGAAGACGAACCTCAGTCATCACATAATGTTTAGTCAGTAACTGTATATATGATCAATACTGATCAACATGTGACCACAATGATCAATACTGATCAATAGTGAGTCTGCAGACTGTGACAGTCAGTAAGACTCAGAGTGAAGAAGAAGTTGACAGAGCGTCCTCCTGTCTTCATCCATCGTCCATCAGCTGCTTCACCTCCATTTTCTCTCTGGTCCAAAGTCAGGATCAATGATCAAAGATCAATCAACAGACCAATCAGACTGATCGATCAACAGACCAATCAGACTGATCGATCAGACCAATCAAACGGATTGATCAGCCATCAGAGGAGTTGGATCAGTGGAGCTGCTTCTGTTCCTGATGTCGACTGTTTCATCTTTGACCTGAGTTCTCTCTGTGGAGGAGACAGAAGACAGTGAGACAGAGACAAACAACCAGAGACAAACAACCAAGACGAACAAACAACTAGAGACAAACAACCAGAGACAAACAACCAGAGACAAACAACTAGAGACAAACGACCAGAGACAAACAACTAGAGACAAACAACTAGAGACAAACAACCAGAGACAAACAACCAGAGACAAACAACTAGAGACAAACAACCAGAGACAAACAACCAGAGACAAACAACCAGAGACAAACAACTAGAGACAAACAACTAGAGACAAACAACCAGGGACAAACAACCAGAGACAAACAACTAGAGACAAACAACTAGAGACAAACAACTAGGGACAAACAACTATAGACAAACAACTAGAGACAAACAACCAGGGACAAACAACTAGAGACAAACAACCAGAGACAAACAACTAGAGACAAACAACCAGAGACAAAGAAGATACAAATAACTAGAGACAAACAACCAGTGACAAACAACTAGAGACAAACAACCAGTGACAAACAACCAGAGACAAACAACTAGAGACAAACAACCAGAGACAAAGAAGATACAAATAACTAGAGACAAACAACCAGTGACAAACAACTAGAGACAAACAACCAGAGACAAACAACCAGAGACAAAGAAGATACAAACAACTAGAGACAAACAACCAGAGACAAACAAGATACAAACAACAAGAGACAAACAACTAGAGACAAACAACCAGAGACAAACAACCAGAGACAAACAACTAGAGACAAACAACCAGAGAAAAAGAAGAAACAAACAACTAGAGACAAACAACCAGAGACAAACAACCAGAGACAAACAAGATACAAACAACCAGAGACAAACAACTAGAGACAAAAAAATAGAGACAAACAACCAGAGACAAACAACTAGAGACAAACAACCAGAGACAAACAAGATACAAACAACTAGAGACAACAAACAACTAGAGACAAACGGCCAGAGACAAACAACTAGAGACAAACAAGATACAAACAACCAGAGACAAACAACCAGAGAAAAACAAAGAACCAGAGACAAAGAACCAGAGACAAACAAACAGCCAGAGACAAACAACTAGAGACAAACAACCAGAGACAAACAACCAGAGACAAACAACTAGAGACAAATAACCAGAGACAAACAACAAGAGACAAACAACTAGAGACAAACAGCCAGAGACAAACAACTAGAGACAAACAACCAGAGACAAACAACAAGAGACAAACAAGAGACAAACAAACTAGTTATTTTTCAGGGCTGATACTGATCGTCAGTAATCAATGAGATTGATAACTGATATTTGGACCGATCAGCCAACACAGACCTACTGCTGTATGAGGACACTCACTGTGGCGTCCAGGTGTTTGTATTATTCTGTCCAACCCGTTTCTATCAGTGAATGTAGGTAAATAAGAGAAACAGCTGTATAATGTCACACAGCTCCACAATGATCATCAACATCTGTCTGAAACTGTTTTAATACCTTCATGAAGGAGGATTTACTGCAGGACTGTTGCATTAGACTCCATCAGTTTAATGTTCCTAATAAACTGATCACTGAGTGAATATTAGTGATTATCAGCTGTAATCACAGACTGTAAAGAGCCTGACTGGAGTTAACTGCTGGATTTCTGTTCTCACCTGTGAACCGACTCACCTGGTGACATGAAGATGTTCTTTATTATTATTATTATTATTATTATTATCACCAATAAGATGTTTGACCCCGACCCTTTTAAAGTGTCACACGTTTACTCAAAGATATTTGATTTTATCTATAAAAAAAACCCTTATCGATATTCAGAAAATGCTGAATTTTACCACTGATAATAAATCGATCCCTAAACAAACAGCCAGAGACAAATAAACAACACTGACCTTTGACCCTGAGAAACACTGTTGTCCCTCTCAGTAAGTCTCCGTCCCTGTAGACTCTACAGGTGTAGTCTCCTCTGTCTCTGACTGTGAGGTGTTTCAGGGTCAGACTGAGGTCTCCAGTTCTCAGTGGATCTTCCTTCATCTCTGTTCGGTCTCTGTAAACCTGGTCCTGTTCTTCAGGTCTGTCAGAACCGTTCTGATACACATGGACCTTCCTACTGTATCTGGTCCACTCCACTCTGATGTCTCCAGACAGGTGAGGTGTGGTCTTGAAGGGCAGCTGGACAGACTCCTCCCCTTCCTCCACCTCCACCCTTTGACCTGAGAGGAGAACAAAGCACAACATGAGCTGTATAAACAGCAGCAGCAGCTTTTAATCTCTTTACTGAAGGATTACAAAGTTGTAGAGAAACCTGAAGGACAGAACCAGATCAGACCAGAAGGGAACAGGGGACACTAATCTAGAAACTAAAAGCAGGTGTTGAAGGTGTTGGAGACCATCAGAGTCTTGATGCTGTTGGGATTGTTTTGTCTTTTCTTTGTCACATTTACACTGATGGATGAAAACTGACCATTGAAGAGAAGAAGAGTTCAAGTCCAAACATGTCTGTTGACAAACAAACAATCAGAGACAAACAACCAGAGACAAACAACCAGAGACAAACAACAAGAGACAAACAACCAGAGAAAAACAACTAGAGACAAACAACCAACCAGAGACAAACATCCAGAGACAAACAACCAGAGGCAAACAAAAAGACACAAACAACCAGAGACAAACAGCCAGAGACAAACAAACAACCAGAGACAAACAACCAGAGAAAAACAACTAGAGACAAACAACCAACCAGAGACAAACATCCAGAGACAAACAACCAGAGGCAAACAACCAGAGACAAACAAAAAGACACAAACAACCAGAGACAAACAGCCAGAGACAAACAACCAGAGACAAGCAAACAACCAGAGAAAAACAACTAGAGACAAACAACCAACCAGAGACAAACATCCAGAGACAAACAACCAGAGGCAAACAACCAGAGACAAACAAAAAGACACAAACAACCAGAGACAAACAACAAGACACAAACAACCAGAGACAAACAACCACAGACAAACAACAAGACACAAACAACCAGAGACAAACAACCACAGACAAACAACCAACCAGACACAAACAACCAGAGACAAACAACAAGACACAAACAACCAGAGACAAACAACCACAGACAAACAACAAGACACAAACAACCAGAGACAAACAGCCAGAGATAAACAACCAACCAGAGACAAACAACCAGAGACAAACAACTAGAGACAAACAACCAGAGACAAACAGCCAGAGATAAACAACCAACCAGAGACAAACAACCAGAGACAAACAGCCAGAGATAAACAACCAACTAGAGACAAACAACCAGAGACAAACAAACAACTAGAGACAAACAACCAGAGACAAACAAACAACCAGAGACAAACAAACAACTAGAGACAGACAGCCAGAAACAAAACAACCAGAGACAAACAAATAGAGACAAACAACCAGAGAAAAATAAACAATACTGACCTTTGACCCTGAGACTCACTGCTGTCCCTCTCAGTAAGTCTCCGTCCTTGTAGACTCTACAGGTGTAGTCTCCTCTGTCTGTGACTGTGGGGTGTTTCAAGGTCAGACTGAGGTCTCCAGTTCTCAGTGGATCTTTCTTCATCTCTGTTCGGTCTCTGTAAACCTGGTTCTGTTCTTCAGGTCTGTCAGAACCGTTCTGATACACATGGACCTTATTGTTGTGATGGTCCATCCACTCCACTCTGACGTCTCCAGACAAGTGAGCTGTGGTCTTGAAGGGCAGCTGGACAGACTCCTCCCCTTCCTCCACCTCCACCTCTTGGTCTGAGAGGAGAACAAAGCACAACATGTTTTTAATCTCTTTATTGAAGGATTACAAAGTTGTAGAGAAACCTGAAGGACAGAACCAGATCAGACCAGAAGGGAACAGGGGACACTAATCTAGAAACTAAAAGCAGGTGTTGAAGGTGTTGGAGACCATCAGAGTCTTGATGCTGTTGGGATTGTTTTGTCTTTTCTTTGTCACATTTACATTGATGCATGAAAACTGACCATTGAACAGAAGAAGAGTTCAAGTCCAAACATGACTGTTGACAAACAACCAACTAGAGACAAACAAACAGCCAGAGACAAACAACCAACCAGAGACAAACAACCAGAGACAAACAACCAGAGACAAACAACTAGAGACAAACAACTAGAGACAACTGTGTTGTTCATCATTAAATGAAGAAACATCTTCTTGTGAACATGAGCTTGCGTTCGAACTTTATTATATTACCTGCGTGCCTCTTCAACATCCTAACTCCTCTAGTTACTTCTTCATCGTGTGTTCCTGTTTTACGAAACGCACCACACTCTCTAATACATAGCTCCCTCTGCTGGTCACCGATGTTATTACACCTGACTCACTGACTATGGGCACATCCCCCTTTCTTTGAGGCTATAACAAGATAACACATTATAACTAAACACGTATTTCCTTATATCCATGAATCATATCAACATCAAAACGACAACGTCACAACATCTTTCTTAGCTTGCCTCTGTTGAACATTTCAGAACACGTTCCTGTGTCACTGAGCTCTTTTATACAAATACACAAACTTCTACTTCTTTTTCGGTGGAGCTTGTGTGACTCATCTCTGGCGCTCGTGAAAGTGCATCTGCTAACACTAGGTGTTTGCCTGGCGTGTATATCAACTTGAAATCATACCTCTGCATTTTTATGATGAGGCGCTGGATCCTCGGCGACATATCATTCAGATTTTTCTTTATTATTGACACAAGGGGGCGATGATCTGTCTCGACTGTGAAGGTGGGAAGGCCGTATACATAGCAGTGAATATCTCCAGTCCATAAGCCAGTCCAAGACATTCTTTCTCGATTTGGGCATATCTGGCTTCAGTCAAAGTCATAGATCTGGATGCATATGCAACTGGCTTCCAACGTTCTCCTTCAGCTTGAAGCAATACAGCACCAAGCCCGTCCTTCGATGCATCTCCTTCAGTTTCTTGGTTGAGTCATAATATGCAAGCACAGGGGCAGTTGTCAGAGTGGTCTTTAGAGCATTCCATTCCTGCTCATTTCTCTGTGTCCACTTGAAGTCTGTGGAATCATGGAGTAGCTCTCTTAGTGCTGACGTTCTCACTGACAGGTTGGGAATGAACTTTCCGATGAAGTTTATCATCCCCATCACTCTGAGCACACCTTTCTTGTCTGTGGGGCGTTGCATGCTATGGATGACTTTTATCTTTCTTTCATCTGGCTCTACACCTTGAGCAGACAGTTTGTCCCCCAAGAATGTTACCTCATGTACACCAAAATGACATTTAGAACGGTTTAGCTTTAGGCCATTTTCACGTACTCTTTGCAGCACTTTTGTTAGTCTTTTGTTATGTTCCTGTAAGGTGGAGCCCCAGATTACTACATCATCAACATAACAACGGACCCCTTCTAAACCCTCTAACATGTTGTCCATGGCACGATGAAAAATTTCAGAGGCTGAGATTATGCCAAATGGCATTCTGAGAAATCTGTATCTTCCATAGGGTGTGTTGAAAGTGCAGTACTTTGAACTTTCGTCATCCAGCTTAATTTGCCAGAATCCCTGCGCTGCATCTAGCTTTGAGAAGTATTTGGCTCCAGCTATCTCACTTGCAATCTCCTCCCGCTTTGGAATCTGGTAGTGCTCGCGTTTGATGTTTTGGTTTAAATCACCAGGGTCCATGCATATCCTCAGTTCTTTGTTTTTGTTCTTCTTGTCCATACAGACCATTGAGTTCACCCACTCGGTTGGTTCTTCCACTTTTGTGATGACCTTTAACTGAGACATTCTGTCCAGTTCCTTTTTGAGGCGCTCCCGAAGTGGAGCTGGAACTCTCCGTGGTGCATGGATTACTGGTTTTGCATCCTCTTTTAGTTGGATTTTGTATGTGTATGGTAGGCATCCCGATCCATTGAAAACATCTTGATAACGCTGCACTATGTGGTCAACTGTGCCTGTCTGTGTGCTTACTGCTTCTGAGCAGTTGATGTGGTAGACTCTCCTCACCAGATTTAGTTTCTTTGAGGTTATCCCACCTAGCAGCGACTCACGGCCCTCAGGAACAACAGAAAACAGTACATTATAGTCTTTGTTCTTTACTGTGACTTTGAGTCTGCACTGACCTTGCTTTTGATGTCCTTTCCGTTGTAGTCTTTCAGTGGCACACTTTCCCTAATCATTTTGGGCTTTTCTTTCATGGCATTCATTTCTGTCATGCTGATCAGGTTTGCTTGTGCGCCTGTGTCAATCCTTAGTGCCACTAGAGCTCCATTTATTGGCAGTGATACAATCCATGTGTCATCGTCTTCTGTGTGTCTGTCATTTTCCTTTGTGTTACTGTGCTCGTTTTCAATATGGTCACATGACACCATCCCCACAAAGAAAGTCTCACTCAGGTTAGTTTCCTCAACTAGCCGCACTGATTTGGGCTTGCCTTTGGACAGACATTGTTTAGCAAAATGATTTTTTCCATTACATTTTGAGCATCTTTTGCCATAAGCAGGGCACTGCCGGGGCTCATGTCTGCCACAACATCATTCGCAGGAGTATGTCATGTCATCTGTGTTTCTCTTTTGTGGCACATTCTTTTTCATCTAGTTTTTAACCACAGCTACTTTTGCATCATTTACTGTAATGACACTTTTTTGATTGAATGTCTACATGCTGCTGGGCTAGCTCATTTGCATGGCACAGTCTCTCTGCCTCGTCAAGAGTTAGCTTAGCCTCTCTTAGCAGCCTTTCCCTTGTCCACCTATCACTGATCCCATACACAATTTGATCACGGATCATGGAGTCCTTTAGATCTCCAAAGTCACACGACTGTGCTTTCAATTTTAAGTCTGTCACAAAGCAATCAAAAGTCTTGTCCGGCTGTTGCATCCACGAGCAGAACACGTACCTTACATACATTGCATTTTTCTGCGGAGAACAATGTGTACCGAATTTTTCCATCACTTTGTCGTACTTATCCCTGTCATCAGCTTCCTCAAAGTCTAAAGTGTTGAAGACTTCTATGGCTTGGGGACCAGCTACCGTGAGTAGCAGCGCTATTTTTCTGGTGTCGGATTTAGAGTCCAGTCCGATGGCAGACATATACAGCTCGAACCGCTGCTTAAAAGACCGCCAATTACTGTCGACATTTCCCACCAGCTTCAGTCCCTCCGGTGGCCTCAAAGTCTCCATTTCGAACGAAACTGATGCTTGTTGAATAATTCACTCCTGGTACCATGTGTTGTTCATCATTAAATGAAGAAACATCTTCTTGTGAACATGAGCTTGCGCTCGAACTTTATTATATTACCTGTG
Source organism: Seriola aureovittata (assembly GCF_021018895.1). NCBI lineage: Eukaryota > Metazoa > Chordata > Actinopteri > Carangiformes > Carangidae > Seriola > Seriola aureovittata. The sequence goes on along the minus strand of NC_079386.1, from coordinate 20,029,215 downwards.
TGCCTCTTCAACATCCTAACTCCTCTAGCTACCTCTTCATCGTATGTTCCTGTTTTACGAAACGCACCACACTCTCTAATACATAGCTCCCTCTGCTGGTCACCGATGTTATTACACCTGACTCACTGACTATCAGCACAACAACCAACCAGAGAAAAACAACTAGAGACAAAAAACAAGAGACAAACAAACAACTAAACACAAACAAACAATGAAAGACAAACAAGACACAAACAACCAGAGACAAACAAACAACACTGACCTTTGACCTTGAGAGTCACTGTTGTCCCTCTCAGGAAGTGTCCGTCCTTGTAGACTCTACAGGTGTAGTCTCCTCTGTCTCTGACTGTGAGGTGTTTCAGGGTCAGACTGAGGTCTCCAGTTCTCAGTGGATCTTCCTTCATCTCTGTTTGGTCTCTGTAAACCTGGTCCTGTTCTTCAGGTCTGTCAGAACCGTTCTGATACACATGGACCTTCCTTGTGTCTCTGTCCGTCCACTCCACTCTGATGTCTCCAGACAGGTGAGGTGTGGTCTTGAAGGGCAGCTGGACAGACTTCTGCCCCTCCTTCACCATCTTCACCTCCACATCTTGACCTGATAGGAGAACAAAGCACAACATGAGCTGCACAGACAGCAGCAGCAGTTTTTAATCTCTTTATTGAAGGATTACAAAGTTGTAGAGAAACCTGAAGGACAGAACCAGATCAGACCAGAAGGGAACAGGGGACACTAATCTAGAAACTAAAAGCAGGTGTTGAAGGTGTTGGAGACCATCAGAGTCTTGATGCTGTTGGGATTGTTTTGTCTTTCTTTGTTACATTTACACTGATGGATGAAAACTGACCATTGAAGAGAAGAAGATTTCAAGTCCAAACATGTCTGTTGACAAACAACCAACCAGAGAAAAACAACCAGAGAAAAACAACAAGAGACAAACAAACAACCAGAGACAAACAACCAGAGTTGTCAATTGACCACCACCTGGTGATGAGTTGGATCAGATGGCGGGGGAAGACACCACGCAGACCTGGCAGGCCCAAACGGGTTGTGAGGGTCTGCTGGGAAAGCCTGGTGGAAGAACCCGTCAAGATGATTTTCAACGCACATCTCCGGCAGAGTTTCGATCACGTCCCGAGGGCGGTGGGGGACATTGAGTCCGAATGGGCCTTGTTCTGCTCTGCTGTTGTTGAGGTGGCTGTTGTGAGCTGCGGCCGCAAGGTAGCTGGGGCCAGTCGTGGCGGTAACCCCCGTACCCGCTGGTGGACACCAGAGGTGGGGTAAGCCGTCAGGCTGAAGGAGGAGGCCTACAGGGTGTGGTTGGCCTGTGGATCTCCGGAATCAGCTGACTGGTACCAGCGGGCCAAGTGGAGCGCAAAAACTCGGGCGTGGGAGGAGTTCGGTGAGACAATGGAAGAAGACTATCGATCGGCTCCAAAAAGGTTCTGGCAAACCGTCCGGCGCCTCAGTGGGGGAAGGCGGCAACTCGGTCGCGCTGTTTACAGTGGGGGCGGGGAGCTGCTGACGTCAACTGAGGATATAGTCGGACGGTGGAAGGAATACTTTGAGGAGCTCCTCAATCCCACCAACACGTATTCCGTGGAGGAAACAGAGTCAAGAGACCTGGGGATGGATGGTCTGATCTCCGGGGCAGAAGTCGCCGAGGTAGTGAAACAACTGCGCGGTGGCGGAGCCCCGGGGGTTGATGAGATAGGCCCTGGGTATCTCAAGGCTCTGGATTTTGTAGGAGTGTCTTGGTTGACACGCCTCTGCAACATTGTGTGGACATCGGGGGCAGTGCCTCTGGAGTAGCAAACCGGGATGGTGGTCCCCATCTTTAAGAAGGGACTGTGTGTTCCAACTACTGGGGAATTACACTCCTCAGCCTCCCCGGTAAGGGTTCTCTTGGAGGGTTTGGGTTCGATGGTGGGAGGATCTCGTCTCTGCTTTTTGCGGATGATGTGGTCCTCTTAGCATCATTGGGCACCGACCTTCAGCTCTCGCCGGGGCGGTTCGCAGCCGAGTATGAGGAGGGTGGGATGAATATCAGCACCTCCAAGTCTGAGGCCATGGTTCTCAGTCAGAAATGGGTGGATGGCCCGCTCCGGGCCGGGGGGGTGGCTCTGCCTCAGGTGGAGGAGTTTAAGTATCTCGGGATCTTGTTCACGAGTGAGGGTAGGATGGAGCAGGAGATCGACAGGCGGATTGGGGCGGCGTCAGCAGTGATGCAGGTGCTGAATCGGCCCATTGTGGGGAAGAGGGAGCTAAGCCGGAAGGCGAAGCTCTCGATTTACCGGTCGATTTACGTTCCAATCCTCACCTATGGTCATGAGCTTTGGGTAATGACCGAAAGAACAAGATCACGAATACAAGCGGCCAAAATGAGTTTCCTCCGCAGGGTGGCCAGGCTCAGCTTTAGAGATAGGGTGAGGAGCTCGGTCATCCGGGAGGGACTCTGAGTAGAGCCGCTGCTCCTCCATGTCGATTGGAGCCAGTCATCTGGTGAGGATGCCTCCAGGACGCCTCCCTTGGGAGGTGTTTCGGGCATGTCCCACCGGGAGGAGGCCTAGGGGCCGACCAAGGACACGCTAGAGGGATTATATCTTTCGGCTGGCCTTGGAATGCCTCAGGATTCTCCTGGAAGAGCTGGTGGAAGTAGCTGGGGAGAGGGCCAACTGGACCTCTTTGCTGAGGCTGCTGCCTCCGTGACCCGGGATCCGGATAAGCGGGAGACGACGAAGAAGACGAAGCAGACGAAGCAGACGAAGCAGAATTAATTATGATAAATCCGAAGCTTTGCCTCTGGGTGACTTGGGGATAAAAGTGCCTTGCCCAACTTTCTCTTCAAATGGTCTGATTCTGGTTTTACGTATTTACGTGTTAAGATCTCTGCCACCTTGAATAACCTATATAAGCTTAATTTTGCCCCAATTATATCTTTAATTAAAAGTGATATGCTCAGGTGGTTTGACCTCCCCCTCTGCGGGTTGGGTAAGGCAGTTTAATTAAAATGAATGTCATCCTGAGGATTCTCTATCCAATGCAAATTCTCCCATTGAGGATAAATAAGTCTGTATTTTGTGATATTGATAAAGCTGTTTTGAAATTTCTTTGGCCCAGGAAACAAACACGGCTCAGTCTTAAAACACTGCAGTTGCTCAGGGAGAGGGCGGTCTTTCAATGCCTCACTTTATGTTTTATAACTGGGCATGCCACATGCGCATAGTGTTAGGATGGCTAAGACATTTTCTGGATTCTAGACAGGAGACCCATACTGATGCCTGGCACTGCCCCCCTGTCTCTACTCAGCTTTGTTACTAATGAAAAGTCTTTGCTTCTAATCCAGGTCAAGAACAGTCCACTTATGATTAAAACAATCAGAACTTGGGAGAAGATTGCAAAATTTACCCAAAGAAAGGGTCCGACTCCAGCCCTGCACCTCATTACACCGAACAAAGCTTTCCCCCGGGTATAGGTTCAAACATATTTCAATGCTGGTATGATTACGGTATCAGGATTGTTGGTGACTTCTTTGAGGATGATAAATTATCATCATTTGAACAAATCAGGACCAAATATGGTATACCATCTCAACATTTTTACGGCTATCTTCAGGTCAGACATTTGATTATAGGTCTTGATCTCCCTGGAAACCAGCCAATAGCCTCAGCTTGTGCCTCATTCTTATTACAGTTTCACCAAAATAAAAAAATGATATCCTATTTCTACGGAAAACTACAGTGTCTCAATACAGAACTAAAAGTATATGGAACGAGGACTTGCCGACTGAGTTTGGAGAGGAACAATGGTCCAATGCAGTGGAGTCGTAGGCAAATCTTTTTGTGCAACAGGCTAACGGAAAACCTTCATGAGGGAGGATTTACTGCAGGGCTGTTGTATGTAACACAGTAATCCCTTTACTCAATGATATTTGTTTTTATCAGTTAAAAACAAAAAAAATGTTACTGATATTCGGAAAATGAATTTTACCACTGATAATAGAGCGATCCCTAAAACAAACAACCAGGGACAAATAAACAACACTGACCTTTGACCTGGAGAAACAATTTTGTCCATTTCAGTAAGTGTCCGTCCTTGTAGACGGTGCAGAAGTATCTTCTTCTGTCTGTGACTGTGGGGTGTTTCAGGGTCAGACTGAGGTCTCCAGTTCTCAGTGGATCTTCCTTCAACTCTGTTCGGTCTCTGTAAACCTGGTCCTGTTCTTCAGGTCTGTCAGAACCGTTCTGATACACATGGACCTTCCTTCTGTCTCTGTCTGTCCACTCCACTCTGATGTCTCCAGACAGGTGAGCTGTGGTCTTGAAGGGCAGCTGGACAGACTCCTCCCCCTCCTTCACCTCCACCTCTTGACCTGAGAGGAGAACAAAGCACAACATGAGCTGTATAAACAGCAGCAGCAGCTTTTAATCTCTTTATTGAAGGATTACAAAGTTGTAGAGAAACCTGAAGGACAGAACCAGATCAGACCAGAAGGGAACAGGGGACACTAATCTAGAAACTAAAAGCAGGTGTTGAAGGTGTTGGAGACCATCAGAGTCTTGATGCTGTTGGGATTGTTTTGTCTTTTCGTTGTCACATTTACACTGATAGTCTTTGTGCTTCCCTTTGTCTGTGTAGGTTCGTCTGTTGATTTCTGGGTTTGTCCTCATCAGTCCACGTCTCCTGCTCTTGTCTGGTTCATCTCCAATCTGTTCACATCCTGCTCATCTCCGGGTTTGTCCTTGTTCTGTTCTTGTTGCCTGTCATCCCATGTGGTTCCCTGTGCCTGTTTTTTTGAAGTTCTTTTGTTGAATAAACCTGCTTGCACCATCCCCAATGTGTTGGCTGCATTTGGGTCCACCCCTACTTACCTCAAAACCCTGACACAAACAAACAACTAGAGACAAACAAACAACAAGAGACAAACAAACAAATAGAGACAAACAAACAACTAAACACAAACAAACAACCAAAGACAAACAAACAACCAAAGACAAACAACCAGAGACAAATAAACAACACTGACCTTTGACCTTGAGAGTCACTGTTGTCCCTCTCAGGAAGTGTCCGTCCTTGTAGACTGTACAGGTGTATATTCCTCTGTCTCTGACTGTGAGGTGGTTCAGGGTCAGACTGAGGTCTCCAGTTCTCAGTGGATCTTTCTTCATCTCTGTTCGGTCTCTGTAAACCTGGTCCTGTTCCTCAGGTCTGTCAGAACCGTTCTGATACACATGGACCTTATTGTTGTGATGGTCCGTCCACTCCACTCTGACGTCTCCAGACAGGTGAGCTGTGGTCTTGAAGGGCAGCTGGACAGACTCCTCCCCATCCTCCACCTCCACCTCTTGACCTGAGAGGAGAACAAAGCACAACATGTTTTTAATCTCTTTATTGAAGGATTACAAAGTTGTAGAGAAACCTGAAGGACAGAACCAGATCAGACCAGAAGGGAACAGGGGACACTAATCTAGAAACTTAAAGCAGGTGTTGAAGGTGTTGGAGACCATCAGAGTCTTGATGCTGTTGGGATTGTTTTGTCTCCTCTGTCTTTTCTTTGTCACATTTACACTTATGGATGAAAACTGACCATTGAAGAGAAGAAGAGTTCAAGTCCAAACATGTCTGTTGACAAACAACCAACCAGAGACAAACAACCAGAGACAAACAACCAGAGACAAACAACCAGAGACAACCAACCAGAGACAAACAACCAGAGACAAACAACCAGAGACAAACAACCAGAGACAAACAAACAACCAGAGACAAACAAACAACCAGAGACAAACAACTAGAGACAAACAACCAGAGACAAACAAATAGAGACAAACAACCAGAGAAAAACAACCATAGAAAAACAACCAGAGACAAACAACCAGAGACAAACAACTAGAGACAAACAACCAGAGACAAACAAATAGAGACAAACAACCAGAGACAAACAACCAGAGACAAACAACCAGAGACAAACAACCAGAGAAAAACAACCATAGAAAAACAACCAGAGACAAACAACCAGAGACAAACAACCAGAGACAAACAACTAGAGACAAACAACCAGAGACAAACAAATAGAGACAAACAACCAGAGACAAACAAACAACCAGAGACAAACAACTAGAGACAAACAACTAGAGACAAACAACCAGGACAAACAACCAGAGACACACAACCAACCAGAGACAAACAACCAGAGACAAACAAACAGAGACAAACAACCAGAGACAAACAACTAGAGACAAACAACCAGAGACAAACAAACAGAGAAAAACAACCAGAGACAAACAACCAGAGACAAACAACCAGAGACAAACAACTAGAGACAAACAACCAGAGACAAACAACCGGAGACAAACAACCAGAAACAAACAAACAATAAGAGACAAACAACCAGACACAAACAACCAGAGACAAACAACCAGAGACAAACAACCAGAGACAAACAACCAGAGAAAAACAACCATAGAAAAACAACCAGAGACAAACAACCAGAGACAAACAACCAGAGACAAACAACTAGAGACAAACAACCAGAGACAAACAAATAGAGACAAACAACCAGAGACAAACAAACAACCAGAGACAAACAACTAGAGACAAACAACTAGAGACAAACAACCAGGGACAAACAACCAGAGACACACAACCAACCAGAGACAAACAACCAGAGACAAACAAACAGAGACAAACAACCAGAGACAAACAACTAGAGACAAACAACCAGAGACAAACAAACAGAGACAAACAAACAACAGAGACAAACAACCAGAGACAAACAACCAGAGACAAACAACTAGAGACAAACAACCAGAGACAAACAACCGGAGACAAACAACCAGAAACAAACAAACAATAAGAGACAAACAACCAGACACAAACAACCAGACACAAACAAACAACCAGAGACAAACAACCAGAGACAAACAACCAGAGACAAACAACTAGAGACAAACAACCAGAGACAAACAACCAGAGACAAACAACCAGAAACAAACAACCAGAGACAAACAACCAGAGACAAACAACCAGAGACAAACAACCAGAGACAAACAAACAACTAGAGACAAACAACCAGGGACACACAACCAGAGACACACAACCAACCAGAGACAAACAACCAGAGACAAACAACCAGAGACAAACAAACAGAGACAAACAACCAGAGACAAACAACCAGAGACAAACAAACAACCAGAGACAAACAACTAGAGACAAACAACTAGAGACAAACAACCAGGGACAAACAACCAGAGACACACAACCAACCAGAGACAAACAACCAGAGACAAACAACCAGAGACAAACAAACAGAGACAAACAACCAGAGACAAACAACTAGAGACAAACAACCAGAGACAAACAAACAGAGAAAAACAACCAGAGACAAACAACCAGAGACAAACAACCAGAGACAAACAACTAGAGACAAACAACCAGAGACAAACAACCAGAGACAAACAACTGGAGACAAACAACCAGAAACAAACAAACAATAAGAGACAAACAACCAGACACAAACAAACAACCAGAGACAAACAACCAGAGACAAACAACTAGAGACAAACAACCAGAGACAAACAACCAATACTGACCTTTGACCTTGAGAAACACTGCTGTCCCTCTCAGTAAGTCTCCGTCTTTGTAGACTGTACAGGTGTAGTATCCTCTGTCTCTGACTGTGAGGTGTTTCAGGGTCAGACTGAGGTCTCCAGTTCTCAGTGGATCTTTCTTCATCTCTGTTCGGTCTCTGTAAACCTGGTCCTGTTCTTCAGGTCTGTCAGAACCGTTCTGATACACATGGACCTTCCTTCTGTCTCTGTCTGTCCACACCACTCTGACGTCTCCAGACAGGTGAGGTGTGGTCTTAAAGGGCAGCTGGACAGACTCCTCCCCTTCCTTCACCTCCACCTCTTGACCTAAGAGGAGAACAAAGCACAACATGAGCTGTATAAACAGCAGCAGCAGCTTTTAATCTCTTTATTGAAGGATTACAAAGTTGTAGAGAAACCTGAAGGACAGAACCAGATCAGACCAGAAGGGAACAGGGGACACTAATCTAGAAACTAAAAGCAGGTGTTGAAGGTGTTGGAGACCATCAGAGTCTTGATGCTGTTGGGATTGTTTTGTCTCCTCTGTCTTTTCTTTGTCACATTTACACTGATGGATGAAAACTGACCATGTCGTCCGTTTTCATCCACAAGGATCATCTCTGATCTGCAGATGAATCTCAGCTCCTCGCAGCATTTCACACACATGTTCAACATCACAGCAAAACACTGACACACAAACATTCATCACAGTTCTGACAGTGTTGATCAGGAGGAGTGGTTGGTGTGCTCAGAGGGACAGGTGGACACAGAGGACAGAGACAACATGCTGCCTGTGAGGACGTCACAGCAGAGACGTGGAGGGGAGGCTGACACCAGGACTACAGCGCCAACATCACATCAGTGTTTGGTGACAGTCAGCTGCTGCTACACCTTCATCACTGACATCAACGTGTTGGGTGAAGACAACATGCTGAGGGTTTGACTGTTGGACAGAAAGTCCTCACTGTGGACAGGAGACACAGCAGACAGACTGACAACAGACTGATGAAACTGCTGTCAAATCACTTCACTTTAATCAGGGTTTGAGAAGAGGAAGATGATTTTACCCAGAGTTCAACTCTAGAGGGAAACAGGAAGCTAAAAGACAGCAGTAAATAAATGTGTGCAGCTGGTCCCTCTCCTCTCAACTTCATTTTTATTGTTAAAAATGATCATTATTCAAAAAATGTTATTCAATCAACTTGGATTTTGTGTTTCACGTCGTCATGTTCCTTTTTTTTTCTTGAAACATGTGGAGGCATGGCTCATGATTTTCACAATAAAAGCTCTGCTGTGTCTGGTCTCAGGTGCTTTAGCAGCGAGTGATACTCCAGGTTAATTCTCTAATATATTTAAATATCACTCGTCTCATTGATGATCAGTGTCGATCGTGACCTGGTTTGGAATCTGCAGAAGGAATGAGGAGTCCTCCCCTCCGCTAGCTCGCTAACGTTAGCTCTCAGGTACATAACTTCAAGCTGCCACACATCAGTCCACCTGGAGCAGGTGAGTTAGCCAGACAACCAGCGTATTGATATGAGTGACATCATCATGATCAGAGGTTGGTTCATATGAGGAGCTGAGAGTCTGAGTCTTTCATGTTTGACCAGTTTCATGATGTAACAGTCTGACAGCCTCAACACTCATCAGTCAACATCAGGGCTGTGTGATGTCACACATTTCAGTGAGTGAGCGGCAGCTGCCCGTCAATGGAAAATACAGCATCGATCTCATTGGTTCAAGATCAGGAAGTGATTGCAGGAAGTAGTTTGACTTTACTGACAACACACACACAAACGTACACATACGCACAGACACACACACACACTAACACACACTAACATACACTCACTCACACACACTAACACACACTCACTCACGCACACACACACACACTGACACACACACACACTCACACACACTCACTCACACACACACACACACTAACACACACACACTCACTCACACACACACACACTAACATACACACAGACACACACACACACACACACTCACACACACGTACGCACACACACACACACACACCACACACACACACACCACACACACACACACACACTAACACACACACACACTAACACACACACACACACTAATACACACACACACACACTCACCTCCGAAGATGATGATGAAGATGAATCTCTTCATATATTGTCCAAGACCCACGATGCCACCAAGAGAAACAACCAGGAGAACCAGGAGAACCCAGAATTCAACCAGGCTGGAGAACGGTTCTGTGGACAAGTTAAATATAATTGAAAAACGTTAGTTCTGATCCAGTGATGTGATTGGACAGAGTCAGAGTCACGGATCACTCCTCTTCACAGCTGTTCTATTAACCGTTAATCAGCGTCACATTAACGTCGTTATCGATCTCAGATTGAAACAAACAAAGATGAAAATATTTCAGAAAGAAGGTTTGAATGAAACGATGTCGTCAGGAGAGGATGAAGGAAGAAGGTGGATCCTTCAGAAACACCTGAGCTAACGTGGAGACAGAGCAGCAGCTGGTGTCGCTGTGCAGCTCAGGAACCTGTTGGTGTTGCTTAGCAACAGTCCAGTTGTCCACCTCAGTGTGACGCTGCTCCAACAACAACGTGACCTTTACATGACCCCTGTGACCCTGGTCCAAGCTCCTGGATCGCTTCATTCACATCAGGTCTGGTTCTCATTAACAGGTTTAATGGATGATGTCATAAGGATGGATAGATCAGTGACTGCTGATTGGCTGGACAGAAATAACCCCCCCCCCTGACCTTTGACCTGCAGCTGTATGTCTCTCAGTCTCCGATCGTTTCCAAACGCTGTGATGATGCAGGTGTAGTTGCCGCTGTCAGAGGGGCGGAGTCTTGTCAGAGTGAGGCTGAGGTCTCCAGTCGTCAGAGCGTCAGTCTTCATCGATGTTCGGCTGCTGTAACGCTGGTTTTGGTTTCCGAGGTCGTCACCTTGCAGGTGTCTCTGGTGGACGGTTGAAGGACTGAGGTCACTGCGGCTCCACGTCACTGTGGGGTTCAGAGGTAAAGGAGAGTCCTCACAGGGCAGCAGGACCGACCCCCCCCCATAGACCTCCACAGTGTCTCCATGCTGAGAGACTGAGGACACAGAGACAGGGACATGAGTCACTGAGGTCCTAGTGTCCACACACACACACACACACACACACACACACTCACAAACACACTCACACTCACACACACACACACACACACACACACACACACACACACACACACACACAAACAAACACACTCTCACACACACACACACACACACACACACACACCACACACACACACAACACACACACACACACACACACACACAGACACACACACAGACACTCACTCTCACACACACACACACACAGACAAACACACAGACACTCACTCTCACACACACACACACACACACACACACACACACACACACACACACACACAGACACACACACACCCAGACACACACACACACACATACACACACACAGACACACACACAGACACTCACTCTCACACACACACTCACACACACAGACACTCACTCTCACACACACACACAGACACACTCACACACACTCACACACACACTCACACACACTCACACACACTCACACACACACACACACACACACACACACACTCACCTTCGTTGTTCTTCACCTGGTGAGATGTGCCGACACTGAGAACAACAACAAGCAGCAGAACCAGAACAGCTGAGAGAACCTTGACCCGGAGCAGAAAAGGTTCTGTGTTGGACACAAACAACAACATGAGATTAAAACATGATGAGAAATAAATAAACATCAATGAAATACAATGAAACATGAAGATGATCAATTCACAACAAACTGAGTTCAATTCTATATCTGACCTTTGACCTCATTCTCCTGCTCTGACAAAACACAGACACACACACACACACACACACACACACACACACACACACACACACACACACACACACACCTTTTATCTTCAGCCACTCATCTTCAGTGAAGAGCCTCTGGTAACTTTGTTCTGTGTTGGACACAAACAACAACATGAGATTAAAACATTAAAACAACATTTATGATCAATTCACAGCAAACTGAGTTCACTTCTACTCTGACCTTTGACCTCAGTCTCCTGCTCTGACCTCAGTCTTCTTCTCTGATCTCTGACCTCAGTCTCCTGCTCTGACCTCTGACCTCAGTCTCCTGCTCTGACCTCTGACCTCTGTCTCCTGCTCTGATCTCTGACCTCAGTCTCCTGCTCTGACCTCTGACCTCAGTCTCCTGCTCTGACCTCTGACCTCAGTCTCCTGCTCTGACCTCTGTCTCCTGCTCTGACCTCAGTCTCCTGCTCTGATCTCTGACCTCAGTCTCCTGCTCTGACCTCAGTCTCCTGCTCTGATCTCTGACCTCTGTCTCCTGCTCTGACCTCAGTCTCCTGCTCTGACCTTTGACCTCAGTCTCCTGCTCTGACCTCAGTCTTCTTCTCTGATCTCTGACCTCAGTCTCCTGCTCTGACCTCAGTCTCCTGCTCTGACCTCAGTCTTCTTCTCTGATCTCTGACCTCTGTCTCCTGCTCTGACCTCAGTCTCCTGCTCTGATCTCTGACCTCAGTCTCCTGCTCTGATCTCTGTCTCCTGCTCTGACCTCTGACCTCAGTCTCCTGCTCTGATCTCTGACCTCAGTCTCCTGCTCTGATCTCTGACCTCAGTCTCCTGCTCTGATCTCTGACCTCAGTCTCCTGCTCTGATCTCTGACCTCAGTCTCCTGCTCTGATCTCTGACCTCAGTCTCCTGCTCTGATCTCTGACCTCAGTCTCCTGCTCTGACCTCAGTCTCCTGCTCTGATCTCTGACCTCAGTCTCCTGCTCTGATCTCTGACCTCAGTCTCCTGCTCTGACCTCTGACCTCAGTCTCCTGCTCTGATCTCTGACCTCAGTCTCCTGCTCTGACCTCTGTCTCCTGCTCTTACCTCAGTCTCCTGCTCTGATCTCTGACCTCAGTCTCCTGCTCTGACCTCAGTCTTCTTCTCTGATCTCTGACCTCAGTCTCCTGCTCTGACCTCAGTCTCCTGCTCTGACCTCTGTCTCCTGCTCTGACCTCTGTCTCCTGCTCTGACCTCAGTCTCCTGCTCTGATCTCTGACCTCAGTCTCCTGCTCTGACCTCTGACCTCAGTCTCCTGCTCTGATCTCTGACCTCAGTCTCCTGCTCTGACCTCTGACCTCAGTCTCCTGCTCTGATCTCTGACCTCAGTCTCCTGCTCTGACCTCTGTCTCCTGCTCTGACCTCAGTCTCCTGCTCTGATCTCTGACCTCAGTCTCCTGCTCTGACCTCAGTCTCCTGCTCTGACCTTTGACCTCAGTCTCCTGCTCTGACCTCAGTCTTCTGCTCTGATCTCTGACCTCAGTCTCCTGCTCTGACCTCAGTCTTCTTCTCTGATCTCTGACCTCAGTCTCCTGCTCTGACCTCTGACCTCAGTCTTCTTCTCTGACCTTTGACCTCAGGTTGACACTGTTCCATATTGTGATGAATAAATACTAAGTGAGCACGTACAGCTCCTGTGATTCCTCCACCATGGTGCTAGCTGACCTCACAGGGTCCAGACTGACACCATTGATGTGAGGGCAGCTGACAGCCAGCTGAGGATTCATCTGATTGGCTAAATGATGTGAATGTATGAGCCCTGTGTCCAGGCTCCGTCTGACAGGTCACATGTTCACTGAGTGAGGATGAGGCTTTTCTCTAAGTGTGTGGAGGCTCATGTTGAGGCTGCAGCAGTGAGACAGTGGAGGTTCTCTCATCAGGTGAAGATATATAATGTTATATTCACCTCATCAATACAGAACAGCTTATCAGGTTCTTCATTGATAACTGTATTGGTTCTTCTTATTATCTTTAGAAATATTACTACAGCAATGTTTGCAGCAGCAGAGTCACTGTATATAAACCCAGTTATATCTCTATGGAAACTAATGGAACATGTCAATGAGCTGAATAATATTCCTGACATGAAGCTGGATGAAGAACAGTCATCAGTCTCCGTCCTCCTCCCTCTGCTGCAGGTCTCACAGTTAGAGGGTTAACGCTTCACTGTTAGCTTCATGTTAGCTTCTCGTTAGCTTCTCGTTAGCTTCATGTTAGCTTCATGTTAGCTTCTCGTTAGCTTCATGTTAGCTTCATGTTAGCTTCATGTTAGCTTCATGTTAGCTTCATGTTAGCTTCATGTTAGCGTCTCGTTAGCACTGTGGCTGTGTAAAACTCAGTGAGGTGGATGGAGAAGCTGAAAATATGTTTACAGCTTGTTGAACAGGTGGTGTGATGAAGGGCAGAGCTACGACCTGTGTGTGTGTGTGTGTGTGTGTGAGTGTGTGTGTTTGTGTGAGTGTGTGTGTGTGTGTGTTTGTGTGTGTGTGTGTGTGTGTGTGTGTGTGTGTGTCTGTGAGTGTGTGTGTGGCTCTGGTGCTGTTCCTTGTGTGACTGCATGGTGTGTGTCAATGAAATTATTTTTTCTAATTCATCCTGTTTGTTTTGTTCTTTTGCGATGTGTTTACTGCACCGCTCTGACCTTTAACCTCTCACACACACACTACCTACCTGTGGACTTCATCCTTTTATACACTGTGACACCGGGAACAAGACCAGCACCTATCAGAAGCAGGACAGCTGAGAGAACCCAGGGCCAGAGAGGAGGACGATCTGTAGTCGACACAAACAACAACATGACATTAAAATATTAAGACAAAATTAAACTTTAAAACATTTCTGATCAAGTCACAACAAACTGAGTTCATTTCTACTCTGACCTCTGACCTCAGTCTCCTGCTCTGACCTCTGACCTCTACAGGAAGCTCAACCTGTGATGATGTGAGGTCAGTGCTTGTTATTGAATCCAAACATCAGAGGTGTAAATTCAAACACAACAGGAGGGTTAAAGGAGAGTCAGAGACCTCCAGGTCAGAGGTCAGAGGTCAGAGAGGCTCGGACAGCGGAGGCCTGATCAGCTTTGGGGACCAGTCAGGATCTAAACTGTTACCAGGGCCCTGCCAGAGGATCTGAGGCAGGGAGCGGCCTCACAGGGAGTCAGCAGATTGTACATGTAGGCAGGAGCCACACCTTTAAAAACCAGCAGGAACATCTTCACATCAGGCCAGTGAAGGCAGCAAGGACTGTGTCAACAGCATGTTTTCTACCAGCTGCAGTCTTTTCACCTTCGGTGAGTGAAGGGCAGCAGGAAGATTTATCACGTTCAACACAGAGATTTGACTGAGACGTGTTCATGTTGATGGTGGAGCAAACGTTCAGGATCTGACCTGGGTTATTATAAAGATCCTCACATCTCTGCTGCTGATACACACACTGAGACACGCTGATACACACTGATACACACTGAGACACACTGATACACACTGTTACACACACTGTTACACACTGAGACACACTGATACACACACTGAGACACACTGAGACACACTGATACACACTGAGACACACTGATACACAGACTGATACACACTGATACACACTGATACACACTGATACACACTGATAAACACTGTTACACACTGTTACACACTGTTACACACTGAGACACACTGATCCACACACTGTTACACACTGAGACACACTGATACACACACTGAGACACACTGAGACACACTGAGACACACTGAGACACACTGATACACACTGAGACACACTGAGACACACTGTTACACACTGAGACACACTGATCCACACACTGTTACACACTGAGACACACTGATACACACACTGAGACACACTGAGACACACTGAGACACACTGAGACACACTGATACACACTGAGACACACTGAGACACACTGATACACACTGATACACACTGATACACACTGAGACACACACTGAGACACGCTGATAGACACACTGTTACACACTGAGACACACTGATACACACTGATACATACTGTTACACACACTGAGACACACTGATACACACACTGTTACACACTGATACACACACTGAGACACGCTGATAGACACACTGTTACACACTGAGACACACTGATACACAGTTACACACTGATACACACTGTTACACACTGATACACACTGATACACACTGAGACACACTGATACACAGTTACACACTGATACACACTGTTACACACTGATACACACTGATACACACACTGAGACACACTGATACACACACTGAGACACGCTGAGACACACTGATACACACACTGATACACGCTGATAGACACACTGTTACACACTGAGACACACTGATACACACTGATACACACTGCTACACACACTCTTACACACACTGAGACACACTGATACACACACTGTTACACACTGATACACACACTGAGACACACTGTTACACACACTGTTACACACACTGTTACACACTGATACACACACTGAGACACACTGATACACACTGATAAACACACTGTTACACACTGATACACACACTGAGACACGCTGATAGACACACTGATACACACTGAGGACACACTGAGACACACTGATACACACTGATACACACTGATACACACTGAGACACACACTGAGACACGCTGATAGACACACTGTTACACACTGAGACACACTGATACACACTGATACATACTGTTACACACACTGAGACACACTGATACACACACTGTTACACACTGATACACACACTGAGACACGCTGATAGACACACTGTTACACACTGAGACACACTGATACACAGTTACACACTGATACACACTGTTACACACTGATACACACTGATACACACTGAGACACACTGATACACAGTTACACACTGATACACACTGTTACACACTGATACACACTGATACACACACTGAGACACACTGATACACACACTGAGACACGCTGAGACACACTGATACACACACTGATACACGCTGATAGACACACTGTTACACACTGAGACACACTGATACACACTGATACACACTGCTACACACACTCTTACACACACTGAGACACACTGATACACACACTGTTACACACTGATACACACACTGAGACACACTGTTACACACACTGTTACACACACTGTTACACACTGATACACACACTGAGACACACTGATACACACTGATAAACACACTGTTACACACTGATACACACACTGAGACACGCTGATAGACACACTGATACACACTCTTACACACACTGTTACACACTGAGACACACTAATACACACTGAGACACACTGATACACACACTGTTACACACTGATACACACACTGATACACACACTGAGACACACTGATACACACACTGACACACTTACACACTGATACACACTGACACACTGATACACACACTGAGACACACTGATACACACTGATACACACACTGAGACACACTGATACACACTCTTACACACACTGAGACACACTGATACACACTGATACACTGATACACACACACACACTGTTACAGACTGTTACACACACTGATACACACTGTTACACATTGAGACACGCTGATAGACACACTGTTACACACTAAGACACACTGATACACACTGTTAGACACACTCTTACACACACTGAGACACACTGATACACAAACTGTTACACACTGATACACACACTGAGACACACTGATACACACACTGATACACACACTGAGACACACTGATACACACTGTTACACACACTCTTACACACACTGATACACACTGAGACACACTGATACACACACTGATACACACACTGAGACACACTGATACACACTGTTACACACACTCTTACACACACTGATACACACTCTTACACACACTGAGACACACTGATACACACACTGTTACACACTGATACACACACTGTTACACACTGATACACACACTGAGACACACTGATACACACTGATACACACACTGTTACACACTGATACACACACTGATACACACACTGAGACACACTGATACACACTGAGACACACTGATACACACACTGTTACACACTGATACACACACTGATACACACACTGAGACACACTGATACACACACTGACACACTTACACACTGATACACACTGACACACTTACACACTGATACACACTGACACACTGATACACACACTGAGACACACTGATACACACTGATACACACACTGAGACACACTGATACACACTCTTACACACACTGAGACACACTGATACACACTGATACACACACTGAGACACACTGATACACACTGACACACACACACACACTGTTACAGACTGTTACACACACTGATACACACTGTTACACACTGAGACACGCTGATAGACACACTGTTACACACTGAGACACACTGATACACACTGTTAGACACACTCTTACACACACTGAGACACACTGATACACAAACTGTTACATACTGATACACACACTGAGACACACTGATACACACACTGATACACACACTGAGACACACTGATACACACTGTTACACACACTCTTACACACACTGATACACACTGAGACACACTGATACACACACTGATACACACACTGAGACACACTGATACACACTGTTACACACACTCTTACACACACTGATACACACTCTTACACACACAGAGACACACTGACACACACACTGTTACACACTGATACACACACTGTTACACACTGATACACACACTGAGACACACTGATACACACTGAGACACACTGATACACACACTGTTACACACTGATACACACACTGATACACACACTGAGACACACTGATACACACACTGACACACTTACACACTGATACACACACTGAGACACACTGACACACTGATACACACACTGAGACACACTGATACACACTCTTACACACACTCTTACACACACTGAGACGTACTGATACACACTGATACACACACTGAGACACACTGATACACACTGACACACTGATACACACACACACACTGTTACACACTGTTACACACACTGAGACACACACTGATACACACTGTTACACACTGAGACACGCTGATAGACACACTGTTACACACTAAGACACACTGATACACACTGTTAGACACACTCTTACACACACTGAGACACACTGATACAAAAACTGTTACACACTGATACACACACTGAGACAGACTGATACACACACTGATACACACACTGAGACACACTGATACACACTGTTACACACACTCTTACACACACTGATACACACTGAGACACACTGATACACACACTGATACACACACTGAGACACACTGATACACACTGTTACACACACTCTTACACACACTGATACACACTGAGACACACTGATACACACACTGTTACACACTGATACACACACTGTTACACACAATGAGACACACTGATATACACACTGTTACACACTGATACACACACTGATACACACACACTGATACACACACTGATACACAATCTCACACACACACACACACACTGATACACACAAACACATACACTAATATACACACTGATACACACACACACATTACCACACACACACACACACACACACACAGTACATACATATTGTGTTCTTCATCTCTTTAAACTGCCTGACGCCAAACACAGCAACAACCAGCAGAACCATCAGAACCAGCAGAACCAGGACAGCTAGGAGAATCCAGCGCCAGTCTGGACGTTCTGTAGTCGACACAAACAACAAGGTAAAAACAAATAAAACTTTAAAACAACATTTCTGATCAATTCACAGTAAACGTCTACTTTGACCTCTGACCTGTGTCTACTGCTCTGATCTGTATCTACTGCTCTGACCTTTGACCTCTGACCTGTATCTACAGCTCTCACATTTGACCTGTAGCTACAGCTCTGACCTTTGAACTCCAGTGGTACTTCTCTCCGGCTCACTTCTCGCCCCCCCTCTCTGATGATGCAGG
The DNA here is from genome assembly GCF_021018895.1 of Seriola aureovittata. Lineage (NCBI taxonomy): Eukaryota > Metazoa > Chordata > Actinopteri > Carangiformes > Carangidae > Seriola > Seriola aureovittata. Next base: position 20,009,720 of record NC_079386.1, on the reverse strand, counting down.
TGTAGGTGCTGCTGTCCCTGATGGTGGGTCGTCTCAGAGTGAGGCCGAGGTCTCCGGTCTGCAGAGCGTCCGTCTTCATGGACGTCCGGTCTCTGTAGTCCTGGTTCTGGTCTTTGAGTTCGTCCCCTTCCAGCTGACGCTGGTGGACGGTTGAAGGACGGAGGTCGGAGCGGCTCCACACCACTGAGGGCTCATCCAGGTTAAAGGTGGGAAACTCACAGGGCAGCAGGACAAAGTCGTCCCCCTCATATA
>NC_079386.1:19986968-20004468 GCF_021018895.1 Seriola aureovittata | reverse complement strand
ACACACAGACCTGCCTCTACTCACCTGTGACTATAGGAACACACCTGACACACAGACCTGCCTCTACTCACCTGTGACTATAGGAACACACCTGACACACAGACCTGCCTCTACTCACCTGTGACTATAGGAACACACCTGACACACAGACCTGATATCTGACCTGCAGTAACTCGCTCTTCTCTTCTCTCTGTCGACCGTCACGCACCAAAACACCAAAGTTCAATTCTTTTACCTACTTGGCAATAAAGCAGATTGTGATCAGTGGCTGCTGCGACTCTTGTGTTGCTCTCCTGCCGTGAGGTTAAAGGTCAGACTGCAAAGACGTAGTGTAGCTGTACAATCTGAAGCTGCTGTGCTGCCACCTGCTGGCTGACTGAGAGAATACAGTCAGGTGCAGCACCACACTCTTCTAACTTTCCCTCTGATCATTTCACAGTCAAACTGTGTGTTTGGTGATTTTCTCAGACGCCGTCACAGTTATAGAATCAGGATTTGAGCAGAGGAGCTCCAGACGTTGATCCACATGTTACCTGACCAGGTGATTCTCTCTACAGAGACCTACAACCACAACCCCGCCCACTACAACAACCCCGCCCCCTGCATGACTGAATTCTCAATGTTCTCTTTTAAATGCAAAGAAATAGTCAATCCTTGAATAAGTAGATTGAGGTGCGGAGAAGTAAGTGTAGTCACGGCCTGTTGGATTAAACTCTCTCCAAACGTCTACTATGCCAATTTCTTCCATCATTGAGTTTATTTTATTAATCATGGGTTTACCTGAGCACCCTCCCTCCTCAGTTGGACAGTATCTTGCCTCTCTTAATAGGACTGAGTAATCCATTTTGTTGAGCTTCGCATCCTTGCTTGCGTTGAACTTCAGGAAGAAAACTTAGACGATATATCTTTAGCCCTCCTGGCATATTTATTTCAGACTTTTCCACATTTACCTTGTTCACAAATTTCACAAGTCTGTGTTTCTGCACCTTTTCAGTGTCAGGATGATAAACCAAATAAGCTGGACTATTTTTGTGGTAACCGACAAAATATCCCTGATCACATCTGGAATCAAGCTTTCCCTTGTTCTGTTTGTATGTGTAACATACAGATCCAAACTTCTGCATTTTGGACAGATTTGGTGTTTTATCAGTTAACATCTGGTAAGGGGTCTTCCCTGTTCGCTTATTCAAGCATCTGTTGCGTACTATGGCTGCTGTCTGAACAGCATAGTTCCAGAGAAATTTGGGTAGCTGACTTTCAATTAGCATGCACCTGCCCATCTCAAAAAGAGTACGCCAGCCCCTCTCAGCGGTACCGTTCTGATGAGGTGAATATGGAGCTGATGTCTCATGCTTAATGCAATTTTTCCTTAACAGGGTTTGAAAGTCTTTACACATGAACTCAGTGCCATTGTCAGACCTTATACATTTAACCTTCCCGTAGGGGGCAGTATCGGCAAGGAACTTTTCAGTTGCCTGCACCGTGTCACTCTTTGATTTTAGAAAGTATACAAACACTGCATTTGAGTAATCATCGGTAAATGACTGCACATTTGTACCCATCTATAGATCCATTAGCTACTGGACCTGCTAGGTCTGTGTGTACCATTTGCAAGGGAGCCTTTGCTCTTGTATCAGGTTCTCTACTACGGGTTTGTGCAAACTTTCCCTGGATACATAGCTCACACTCTTGATCAGGCTTAGTAGCCTTGCCCTTAATCTGCATACCACTGACAACATTTTGCAGTCTAAGTACATCCTCATAGTTACAATGGCCTAATATTTCGTGCCATGTTTGCATGTCATGACAAGTACTACACTTATCACTATCATCAACCTCAGTGTGCAAATAATACAATTTGCCATACACATGAATGTTCAACCTGGTACCATCTTCATGTATCAACACATCCTGTCCTTGTTTAAAAGTGACTGTTGCTCCAGAGGCAGTTGCAGACTTTACCGAGAAAATATCCCGGGGGTAAGACGGTATAAACAACGCGCCTCTCAGCGTTGCTCTGCATCGTCGTCCCGTGCTGTCTACCAGGAACACCTCTGCATTCCCCTTGCGTTGAGCGACGCCTCTGCACAGGGTGCCGTCTGCCAACTCCACACAGTGCGTCTCCGGCTTGAACGTGTTGTGGAAGCTTTTAAACTTGGCTATATCGGTAACGATGTGGGATGTAGCTCCAGTGTCAACCATCAGGCCCTTTTCGTTGATGCTGCTGAGCCCCGCTGTCTGCGTCCCTGATCCTGAAGGCGCAATCTGCTGCTGCTGCTGTAGATCCGTTGCCGCTCTCATCTGCGATTTTCCTCGCTGCGTCCTTTATGTTTTTACGTCTACAGGTGACGTCGTTGTGAGTGTCACTTTTACAATGACTGCACCATGTCTTTCGCCGACATGCTTTCGCTCGGTGACCTTTCATGCCACACTTAAAACACACAATCCCCGCATCCTCGTTGGTCCTGACCCATGCACTTGACCTGGCGGCCTCCGCCCGGCTCTCGTTGCCGTTTTCATCACATTGTCATTGGACTCTGCTGAAGTTCGCTTTTCTGTGGCTTCAAAGCTACGTAGTCTTGTTTTGAACTCCGCGAATGTGATATCGTCCTCATTATGTGTTACATGAATTGCAAATGGCTTAAAACTTTCAGGCAATCCCTTTAAGACCATGGCAATCAGTAAGCCGTGTCCTAATGCTTCCCCCGCGGTCCGCAGCGCCGTGATGGCGGTCTCTGCCCTGAGGATATAGTCCCTCAGTCTCGCTGCTCATTTTCTGCAGCGACGTCAGCGTTGTGTACAAGTTAATAATGCGGGGCTTCCCCTTCCCTGCATAGTACTCTCTCAGTATTTTAAATGCTTTTCTGGCATTGTCCGGTGCATCTCTCATAGTTAATGAGAGGCTCTTATCATCCAAAAGTTGAATTAACTCAGCATATGCATCGGCATTTTTCTTACCGTCTGCTGCTATCTCATTTTCCCTGTTGGGCTCTCTCAAAACCGTATTCTTGAGTCCCAATAAATGCAAATGTCCAAGTACCTTAGTCTCCCACAGTTCATACTTAGTTTCGTCTCCATCAAACATGAGTCGAGGCAACCTGCTTGTCCCTCGTGGATCCATGATGCTATCCGTTAGCCGTTAGCCGTTAGCACGCTGTCCGTCGCGACTTTCTATCGGCAATAAAACATCAGAAAAACTCTTCCCGGAGTTGCTGCTGGGCCCATAACCTGTTGAGCTTCAGGAAGAAAACTTAGACGATATATCTTTAGCCCTCCTGGCATATTTATTTCAGACTTAACTTGGTATAACCTTCATGACCGAACATGTGCACGCACAGACAGACTGAACAACAAATCGGGGTGTGTCCCGAAACAAAAACCAATGGCATCCGTGCACAGCGCCACACCGTGGTGAACACGCAACACCACAATTGTACAACGACAATACATTCACACACAACAACTGAGTACATCTAATTGTATCTCTTAACACATTTACATTGAAGGAGACCACTTTCAACGTTTTACTTGCCAGTACCATCACTAAGATTTGTTTTCCAGTTTTTAGATGGAGTTTGTGTGACGTCTCTATTTCTGCTTTGAAGTGCAGCAAACACACGAACAGAACAACATCCAATGAGGTTCTGAACTCTTATAAAGTGAGAACCTTCCTTAGGGTTTCCAAAGGTGGGGTTAAAAGAAAACCCCTGTGTGAGGTGTTTGAGCCCTGGAGAGGGAAAGCCTCTCCTCTGGGAGAGGGCCCTCGTTTGTAATGGATTCAGCCAGAATCTCATCCACAAGTGTGGACATATTAATCATCCTAAATAAGGCTCTTTGGAAACTGAATAAAGTCAGAAAGGAAGCCCTGCAGAGAATATGCCCCAGAAAGAAGCTTCATCATTAAAGTCTTACTCTCGCTCATTAGACAACACAGTGAGGAGTGAGTCTCTGCTCTGACAGCTGGGCAATGTCCGAGCATAAATCAGTGACGTCCAAATCTAATCGATTTCTTTTTAAACAATACTTGCGTGATGGTTTTCTCCTCGGCCGTATCTTGACCTCTCTGCTCCGGATCCCGGGTGAATCTCTGGAGCTTGTGTTTGACCGTCGGTCCCCGGCGTGTTTGCGTCTGTGTACGTTCCCGTCTGCCGCTCACCGACCATGACGGTCTCCGGATCCGCTGGAGCAGCGTCTCAGGCGGCTTCAGCACCGTGACCGGCCCCTTCTCCGCCATTTCCTTCGGTGCTTCCTCGGCCGTGTTGTAGGTGCGCGTCCCTTCCGCGTAAAGAAGTCTAAGTCTGGCCGGGAAGGGTGTCTGAAAGCGGATCCCTTCTCCCTCCAGAACCCTCTGAGCTTCCATGTGCTGTTGTCTTTTCTTCAACACACTCGGGGCGTAATCATCGTCCAGATGAATGTGTTTATTTTTCCACATGAAGCCCTTTTTCTGCCCCGCTGTTCCTAGATTTCTCTCTTTTGTCTTGTAGCTCAGGAACTTAATAATGATGGATCTCGGAGCTGCTCCTTCTCTCGGTGCGGGTCCAGGTGTCCGGTGTGTCCGTTCAATATGAAGATCCACGTCTTCCGTCAGAGACAAGCCATGTCTCAGCAGTTTTCCGATAAACTCTATCATTGATGAGGACTCGTTCTCTGAGCCCTCCGGGATGGAACAGACTCTGATGTTGTTTCGTCTGGATCTTCCCTCCTGGTGCACCTGTCTTTCCTCCAGGTGTGCTTGGAGTTTCATCAGCTCCTACGTCACTTCTTCTAGTGAATATTTCTCTCCTCTGTGTTTGAAACACGGTCTTCTACGTCATCGAGTCTCTTTTTGGTTTTGCAGATCTCTTGTTGCTTATTGTCTTGTCGGAAATCTTTTATCTCAGAGAGAAAGGTTTTCAGGTGAGCCTCCATGTTAGCTTGGTCTTCCTATCCGCCATCATTAGCCAGCGAGCTGCAGCTGGGGCCGGTTCCGGACTCTGTTTTCCGTGTGTCTCGGTGTCCTGTGTAAAACCCCCAGGTCTGTCTGTCCTGTGCCTGTCTCCCCCTGGAGTCTGGCCTTTAACCATGCTTTCCCCTCAGTTTTAAAGCGAGTTCGTCGAGTTAATGGAAACTTAAATCCTAGTAGTCGGGAGAGAGTCTTTCTTAGGCGGCCATCTTTGCCGCCGCTGAACCGGAAACCGGTTTTCAGATTTCTATATATTTTTTGGTTTATAAAAAGATAAGAAATATCAAAGAGGATGCTCGTGTCTATGTTTGGTCACACAGTCAGTTGTCATAGTCATGTTGTGTCAGATTACCTGTAAACTATGATGCTGTTTGAACTTAAGGGGGGGGGGGGGGGGGTGTTATAGTGGCTCTTGCATGTTATTAAAGCTCGAGGCCTGTAGAGGGCGCCACTGTATGTGGCATCTGGGGATGATGCAGTGTGTGAACAGGAGAGTCACATGATGCTACTGACAGGTTGTGTCCTGTCATGATGTGGCCGAGTCCTGCAAATAAAGTCAGCTCACTAAAGACATGCTCTACTTTAATTAACTGATTCCAGTTCAACAACAGAATGATTCAAATAAAAAGATTTATTTCATCACTGGTGGAGAAACAAGGAGAAAGAAACATTAGAAGAGAAGAAGACATGAAGAGAACAGAGACATGAACTCAGCTGCTTTCACACAACAAGCTTTTACAGAGTTCAGCTCAGAAGTGATGCTCTGTGGTGACATCAGAGATGACATCATCGTAGTCCTCATCCAATCCCTGCTCAGCCTGGCTGGGCGGGGTCATCACCACGGAGACGGGCAGGTGATTTCCTACAGTCAGAGCAGGTTGGACAGAAAACATGAAGAGTTATTTATATTATATTTGACTGATTGATTGGTTGATTGATTGATTGATTGATCGATTGATTGATTGATTGATTGATTGATAATGTTACCTGTAGGTCTCTGTCTATATAAAGACACCATGATGCCAGTGGAGATGAAGTATGGACTGAACACCACCAGGTAGCGGATCAGGAAGAACACAGGAGGGGGCGGGGCTGTATAAGTGGGCGGGGCTGTCGTTGTAGGTCTCTCTGTAGAGAGAATCACCTGGTCAGGTAACATGTGGATCAATAAGTGGTGAAGTCAAAGTGAAGCTCCTGACCTTTGACCTCCTGACCTGTGACAGTGATCCAGCTGCGTGGAGACTCTCCATGACCTCTGATGTCACAGCTGTAGAGGCCTTCATCAGACTTGTCAACATGGTGGATGGTCATGTGACCTGTAGTCTCTGTGATGAGGGAGCCATCTTTATAGAAAGCAGCTGGGAGGTTGGAGGGAGGGGTCTTTGTTTTACAGTGCAGAGTGACATCATGTCCCTCCATCACAGGGAGGACAGGACTCTGCAGGATCACTGCTCCACCTCAACACACAGACAAACTACAGCATTTCATCCATTTACACACAGCTTCATCAACACTGACTCCACAGTCTGATCTTACCAGTGACAGTGATGCTGATGCTGTTACTGGTTGCTCCCTCTCTGGACTCACACCAGTAAACTCCACTGTGCCATGGGAAGGTGTAGCTGATGTTACAGGAAGAACCAGCTGATCTTCCCCAGTCAGCTCCACACTGAGTCCTGGTTTCTCTGGTGGTGTTCCTCCTCAGCCTCCATCCAGCAGAGCTGTCGTCCTCCTCACAGCTCAGAGAGACAGAGTCTCCTTCAAACAGCTGAGAGCTGCTGGGACTCACCGTCAGACCAGCTGTGAGGAAGAGGAGAGAACATATACGATGTACATATTCAGTTAAAGTAAATAATCCACTCACCTGTGAAACCAAACAGCTGCTACAAACACTTCAAACTGAACTCATGTCCGAGGTCAGCTGCCCCCTCTGGCGGCCTATTGGAGCTCCTGAACTCTGTCAACAGCTGGTTAGTCTGGTACACAATGGCAAGACCCGCTTCCGATGAGTCCAGTTCACTTTCAGCTGAATTTGTCCCTGGGGGGCAGTTAGTTGTCTCTTGGATTAAAAGCTAAGGAAATGCAGGAATGCAGTCCTAACTTGAGCTTTGCTCCCTTCACGCTGTTGAAACAACAGGTTTAACAGTGCAAACTGAAACGCACACCTCTTCCTGTTTAGCAGCACTGTTCATTTAGCGTTGGTCTGTAGACGCTCGACACAATCTGACTCAGGAACTCAGCAGGTAAGAAGGTGTTTTAAAGCAGCTAGTTAGCTGCTGCTACATTCACCTCCAGCGTCTGGATCAGCTGTGCCACACTCAGGAGCAGAGACTGGAGCCACTGATGGCGTGAGGCCGGCAGACCAGACGTGAACATGGGAAATATATTGCAATATATACAATTACAGGTAAGGAGGGTTTATCACTGTTCCCACCCCCCAACTGTTGTTTCTACACCCTGACTGAGAAATGTGAGTTCAGATACAGGCTCCACTATCACACCTTCTTCCAACACAACTTGATGTATATGGAAGCTGTTGCCTGCAGGAATGAAGGAGTATTTTAGAGTCTAACAACTCGATCTCTGACCTCACTGTTGTTGTTCTGCTTCTTCCTCTTGTTCCCTCTGTTTTTCTCTTTCAGTCATATAACAGGTTGTCAACATGTTTGTTATGAAGTCTGGTCTACATCACTACATCTGTTCTCTGAACCTGCTGAACTGAGCCTCGTCCAGCTGCTGCTTCAGTCCGTCAACACACACACACACACACACACACACACACACACACACACACACACACACACACACACGTAGAAAGTGACAGCAGGAGTTGACTGACCTGAGTCTGAGGTGCAGCACAGCAGGGAGGTCAGAGCTGCACAGACGTGACCCACAGGTTAGTTAAAGGTTTCACATTCACCCAGAGCAAAGTGACAAACACTGTGTCAAAGGTGTGAAGTCATCACCAGCAGACATAAAGACAAAGAGAGGACTCACAGAGCAGACACAGCAGACATGTTCCCTCCATCCTGACTCTGTGAGGATGTTAGAGCTGCTCTCTGATCAGCTCAGAGTCACTGAGTAAAACCCTCCTCCTTCCTCTGTCTGTGGTTCACACTGCTGTGGTTTCATCTGCACACACATTCAGTGTGAAGAAGAGCGTGAAGATGATGCGTTCACTGACCGTCAGACTAACTGATGGACGTGAGGGAAGCTGCTCTTTTGTTTCTGTCTTGAATTATTCTGAGACAGTTTATTTAATGAAGCGACTGATTGATCACGATTCATGAAATATTGATTTTACACCTTGACAGAAACAAGCTGCTTCTTCCTGTAGATGACAGAGGTGTGGTTGACAGGAAGTGAGATGGGGGGGGGGTTTGTCCCTCCGTGTGTGTTACCTGCTTTAACCACTGGACTGTGGTCAGGACGTGACATCATGAAGCTGCACGCCGTCCTCCAGCAGGAAGTGAGCTCAGCTCTCTGGTTGTTGGTTCAGAAACAACCCAGAGACTGAACATGAGAGAAAACATCTGATTGAGTGTCTGTGTATGAAATCAACCGTTTCAGATTTGCTGAATATTGATTGATGAATAAATGTAAAGATCAAGCAGAGGCAGAGCTCAGCTCACAGAGCGACAGGACAGATCACAGAGTTCATGTAGTGCGGTCCAGTCACACACAGCCGTTACAACTGAGGCTCATCTGAAGGAACTTGGATGTAAAAGTGCACGGTGAACATCGGAGGTCAGACTCTGACCACATGTGAAGGCTTCTTCTCTCCACTTGGGTTCTTGCAGATCGTATCACCAGGCCCGTTTCATCAGGAAGTTCTGCACCTGAGGAACCCAAGAGTCCCAGAATACTTGGGTAAATCAAGCAGCTGAGGAGATTTAAGGCCTCGCTCAGAGCTCTTCTAGTGTTTGTCCCACAGCTGTTTACTGTGTGTATGTGCTGTACAGAGTGTGTTTAAAGTAGCTGTAGTAAGTGTAGTTACATCCCTGGGCCAGTTGGTGGAGCCATGGCACAAAGGAGAAGAAGAAGAAGACACAGCCTCACCTGTTCTGGTACTGGTTGTAAACCACTGTGCTGTCACATGATCCGCTGTGTCACGTCTTCATGTTAACCCTGCTGACCCCAACGACCCTGATGAAGCTGTCGGACACGAGCAGAATCACAGCAGCAGAGAAGGACAACACTCGAGTCAAGTACAAGTACTTCACAGCTGTGCTAAAGTGGCCACTTGGTACTTGGTACTACTGCGGTCTGGTGTATATGTGTGTACATATATATACTGTTGTCTTCAGATTATAATCTTCTTCTAACAGAATGATAAAAGTATGTCTGTATATCCTCAGCCTCAGCAGCTGGTGCAGGCTGAACTTTCCCGCTCTTTTATTTTGGTTTATCACAAATCATTTACACTGAAAATCAGGAAACTGCACTTTCATATTAACAAGCTCCTAATTTCCATCCAGCACCGACACAGAAGAAGCAAAGTCACAACACAACATCGTTTTCTTCAAAATAAAGTTCTGCTCTCTGAAAGAAAACTTGCTGGTCTGACGCCCGGACGCTTGTTTACCAAAGGAAGTGAAGAACTGACTCAACAAAAGACTCGACATTATGTCCACATCCAATTTACATTCATTTCCATAATTATCATTGTTATTTATGCTTTTTATTTCATCCATTCTTTGGTTTATATATTTCCACTTTTCCCGCAGCCTGGTTCTCCATCAGAGTGATTGTGATCGTCTGTGTTCTGGTGCATCAGTCTCCAGCCGGTTCTTGGTGTCGGCACAGTCTGGACCACGTATTGATCTGTGATCTGCACATTTCCCTCCAAAAGTCCCGAGTGTAAAAGAAGACAGGATGGAGGGATTACACACCCCAGCACCTGACACACAACACAAGGTGTAGAATCCCACAGAGGCTCCAGAAAACACCTGTGCTTTGTTTCCATGAGGTCACATAGTCTCCTGCATGGCCGCTGAACTTTCACTTGCTTACCTTTCATTTCAGGTGTAACCAAGCAACCAACTGGATTTTTCCAGATAAATTCTCTCCATTTCTGTGAGTGTGTGGCGTTCTGGTGTTTTCTCCACATATCACACCACATCTTCTCTGGGATCTCTCCATTCAGCTCTTTCCCATTCAGCCTTAACATATAGTGTTGCCTCCTCAAGCATAAATACACAACCCTGGGGATAGTTTTACTGCTGCTCGTACAAATACCTTCATGACAGAGTGCATTGTGGGATTTGTTGAATATAATAGTCCCTTATTTGTAAATATCTAAATAAGTCCTGATTTGTTAGTTCATGTGAAATGTTCTCATTTGAGTAATGATGCATATGGCTGTAAACCCCCCCCCCCCCCCCCCCCCTTCAGATCTGAAGTCAGACCCTCCTGGTTTCAGTTCCTCATGGAAAGGATCCATTTCAACAGTCCACGTTTCTTTCTTGTACACAAACACGTGTGAAAGCGGCGCCCTGAAGTTTGCTGACGGTTCATATAATAATAGTCCTGCAGTGTCCGAGGTCACCGGCTGGTGTAAGGCGTCCTTCTTGGACATAAACGTCTCCAAGACAAAGGAGACGATTAGAAAAGGTGACGCAATTTAAAATGTGTTATGGAGGAAGGTTCACCAGTGTCTGAAGATTGATTCAGAACATGCTGAGTCCAAAACGTTACTGTAAGTGACTGTTACTGTCCTCATTAATGAGGAGCCTGTTGCTTTTTACCTCACTCCTCTGCAGTCGCTGTATATTCTGCATGTGGTGGTTTTATCTTTTGATCTGAGCCAGATGTTTGACTCTTCCTTCAGACGAAGCCTGGCCACTGGTCATCGTTCTTATTATCATTATTGTTCCTTTTAGTTTGAAGGTGTTGGTTTTTGTGGTTGTTTTCTTATTTTGCGGTTTCTGTGTGATTTTAATCTGCATTGTTCTGCATTATGACGAGGTGTGGACCCCAGGAGGACGAGCTGGACCGTGTGGCTGATGAGATCCAGATACATGAATGAATGAATGAATGAATGAATGAATGTGGATCGTAGTTTCAGTTCAGATGTGAACTCTGAACTCTGACACTTCAGACTGAAGAGAACTGCAGCACTCACACTTCCCAACACCTCTCTCTGTTTTCACCACTTCCTCATTCAGGCTGAAGCAGTGGGGGAGGGGCTGCAGAGAACAGCTGGAAATGTTCCACCATCTTGTTTGTGTCTTGTGACAGGGAGAGACTCACGGTGTTTAACCTGCTCAGATACAGTCACAGTCAGAGAGGGGTGGGCTTGTGACTGATCAGAAACAACATGGAAACAACATATTGATTATAGCAAAGAAAAAACATCCAAGTCAAAAGCAATTGTGTACAAATCCAGGGATATATGAAGTTACAGGCTTTGTATTGAATCTACTGCTCACTTCTACTTCCTGTATAACGTACTGTGTGGAAGTAAAACAAGTCTCAGCACAAACACCAGCCATATATCTTTAATAAGGCCGGTTACTGTGATCACACGGATCCACTGTTTCTAATGATTTCCTTTATTATAATAAAATAATAATTCAAAGTCACTCCAGATCAAATGAGGCCTGAGAGGAGAGTTCACTGGACAGAAAGATAAAGAACAAGGGATCACACAGCCTCCGTGATCAGCTTCTTCATCACCATCATCATCATCGTCATTATAACCTCACACACTTTTCTTTCTGTTATTTGTGTTTGTTGTTTGTGTCAGTTTCTATGTTTCAGTCAGAGACTAACCTTTCTGTTGGTCTACAAGTTAATGTTAATAAAGTTTCATTTAAACTCTGATTTATTAACATTATAAAAACAAAACATCTTTCATTCATTATGTTTTTACACTTTTTATTTTCTTCTTTGTGTCATAAAAGCTGGTCAGAGTTCAGACAGACAGAGTTTCATATCACATGTAGCATGAGACTTTACTGGTGTTTAAGGAAGTTTCACTTCAACATTTAAACCTTCCAGTCGAGGCCAAAGAGGAAATATGGGTTTGACATGAAGCAGCGAGGAGAGGAAGAGCTGGAGCTGCAGAGTCCCGACTGAGAACAGCTGCTACTGGCTTCCTGCTGCAGCGTGAGAGCTGGAGCTCAGCCAGGGTTGGTGGTTGGTGGTTTGAAGGTCGTGTAAAGGTCGTTATTTCTCTGTGACATCACCGACTCCCTCTCTCCGACTCTGTCTCAGATCATTAAAAACATTAAAAACAAGATGATTTTTATTTGTGCTCCTGTTTTCAGTGGGTTACATGAACGTATATGTGCATACGTCCACTCAGCTGCACTGCCAGTAACTGGAAATAAAAACATGTCTCCTTTTGATTTGACGAGAGACTGAGTCGGACCTGAAGGAACCCGGTCCTCCGTGTGTTCGGACTGAAGACCAGTTTCCTATAAAACACTGAGGAGGGAAACAGTGTTTGTGTCTCCGAGCGTCGGAGAGGAAGAAGCTTGTAACAGACGCTGTGAGGTGAGCAGGGTCACGGACAGAGGAGGGCGTGCACGTTCACTTCCTGCAGCTCTTCTTGTGGATCATGTGACCTGGTGATCAGCAGGAGGGAAATGAAGCTGAGGACGTTCAGCTTTGACGTGGCTCTTTAACCTCTGCTGCAGCTCAACCAGCAAACCACATTAACCTGCTGTTCACACAGTCGTTCATCACAACACAGCACTGAACGGGCTCATTCTGCATCATCAATACCTTCACTATTTTTATTATACGACTGTTTGGAATTAGTGTCTGTGTAGAAACAGTGCAGGAGTTTCTGAGCTCTGCAGAGACTCCTGCACATTTCATCCAGGCTGCACTGACTTTGCTGGAGACTGAGTCACGGGGAAAGCAAAAGAACTGTGAAAGCACCTGCCAGAAAAGGCACTTGAACTTTAGAAATCAGGAACAGGATTTAAAAGATATCCAAAGATTTGAGAGTCAGTCAGGCGTGTTCAAACTCTGATAAAGAAGTGGAAAACTGGGGTTCTGTTGACACCGAGCCTCGGTCAGGTAGACTGCCAGGAAACTTGTCTGGGACGTGGTTGTTCGGTGAGTCGGTGGATGCCGTTGAGTTTATAAGGTGAGGATTGGACTTCACACAGTGCAGACATACGCTGGGTTTGTTCTCACTTCTGGAGACAATGAGAGAGAGAAACATCACATCTGCTCCGCCCTCTAAATGTGTAGAAAGGCGTCATTCTTTCTCCTCACAGCTCACACTGAGAGAAAACTTTAAACTGTTGCCTGAACCATAAAGTTTCTAGATTAAAGTTTGTCTGTGTGAATCTCAGATTTAGAATAATCCGACCCGTCTGGACCGATGACGTCTCAGTGTCTCTGTGTGCTGGTGTCTGTCTCTGAAGCTGAGCGCTCGTCTCTTCACTAATAAAAACAACCCAGTGTCTTTAGATGAATAAAACTATGATTGAAAACACCATTCCCAGGATTCTTGGTAGAAGCTGCTCTAACAGCTTCTTCTTTAGTAGCTTCCTCTCATTTCCACATTTACAACCAAGAATATCTGGTTTACATTTTGAAGAAGTCAGTTTTAAATGAGCAGAAAGACGTCAAACTGTCTATGAATGAGCACAAAGTTCAACACGTGTAGAAAAATAAAGTGAATAATAACTTCCTCTTCAGCTTCAGCAGCGACAGCACTCTGCACAAGGAAGGAAACTTTCAAATTGATTGGAGAATAAAGTGAAAGGAAATTTGAGAAGAATCTGCTGCAGATGAAGACCATGTGATACGATTAGAAAGCCTCAAAATAACAACTAAATAGACGTCAGGGCAGGATTGCTGCAGGATTAATAGAACCTAATTTACTGATCAACATGTGACCACACTGATCAATACTGATCAATAGTGAGTCTGCAGACTGTGACAGTCAGTAAGACTCAGAGTGAAGAAGAAGTTGACAGAGCGTCCTCCTGTCTTCATCCATCGTCCATCAGCTGCTTCACCTCCATTTTCTCTCTGCTCCAAAGTCAGGATCAATGATCAAAGATCAATCAACAGACCAATCAGACCAATCAAACCGATTAATCAACAGACCAATCAGACTGATCGATCAACAGATCAATCAAACTGATTGATCAGCCATCAGAGGAGTTGGATCAGTGGAGCTGCTTCTGTTCCTGATGTCGACTGTTTCATCTTTGACCTGAGTTCTCACTGTGGAGGAGACAGAAGACAGTGAGACAGAGACAAACAACAAGAGACAAACAAACAACCAGAGACAAACAACCAGAGACAAACAACCAGAGACAAACAACCAGAGACAAACAATAAGAGACAAACAAACAACACTGACCTTTGACCCAGAGAAACACTCTTGTCTCTATCAGTAAGTCTCCGTCCTTGTAGACTCTACAGGTGTAGAATCTTCCTCTGTCTCTGACTGTGGGATGTTTCAGGTTCAGACTGAGGTCTCCAGTTCTCAGTGGATCTTTCTTCATCTCTGTTCGGTCTCTGTAAACCTGGTCCTGTTCTTCAGGTCTGTCAGAACCGTTCTGATACACATGGACCTTCCTTCTGTTTCTGGTCCACTCCACTCTGACGTCTCCAGACAGGTGAGGTGTGGTCTTGAAGGGCAGCTGGACAGACTCCTCCCCTTCCTCCACCTCCACATCTTGACCTGAGAGGAGAACAAAGCACAACATGAGCTGTATAAACAGCAGCAGCAGCTTTTAATCTCTTTATTGAAGGATTACAAAGTTGTAGAGAAACCTGAAGGACAGAACCAGATCAGACCAGAAGGGAACAGGGGACACTAATCTAGAAACTAAAAGCAGGTGTTGAAGGTGTTGGAGACCATCAGAGTCTTGATGCTGTTGGGATTGTTTTGTCTTTTCTTTGTCACATTTACACTGATGGATGAAAACTGACCATTGAAGAGAAGAAGATTTCAAGTCCAAACATGTCTGTTGACAAACAACCAACCAGAGACAAACAACCAGAGACAAACAACCAACCAGAGACAAACAAACAACCAGAGACAAACAAACAACCAGAGACAAACAAATAGAGACAAACAACCAACCAGAGACAAACAACCAGAGACAAACAACCAACCAGAGACAAACAAACAACCAGAGACAAACAAACAACCAGAGACAAACAACTAGAGACAAACAACTAGAGACAAACAACCAGAGACAAACAAACAACCAGAGACAAAAAACCAGAGACAAACAACTAGAGACAAACAACTAGAGACAAACAACTAGAGACAAACAACCAGAGACAAACAAACAACCAGAGACAAAAAACCAGAGACAAACAACCAACCAGAGACAAAAAACCAGAGACAAAAAACCAGAGACAAACAACCAGAGAAAAACAACCAACCAGAGACAAACAACCAGAGAAAAACAACCAACCAGAGACAAACAAACAACCAGAGACAAACAAACAACCAGAGACAAACAACCAGAGACAAACAACCAGAGACAAACAACCAACCAGAGACAAACAAACAACCAGAGACAAACAACCAGAGACAAACAACCAGAGAAAAACAAACAGAGACAAACAACCAACCAGAGAAAAACAAATAGAGACAAACAACCAGAGACAAACAACCAGAGACAAACAACCAGAGACAAACAACTAGAGACAAACAACTAGAGACAAACAACCAGGAACAAACAACCAGAGACAAACAAACAGAGACAAACAACCATAGACAAACAACCAGAGACAAACAAACAATACTGACCTTTGACCTTGAGAAACACTGCTGTCCCTCTCAGTAAGTCTCCGTCCTTGTAGACTCTACAGGTGTAGTATCCTGTGTCTCCGATTGTGGGGTGTTTCAGGTTCAGACTGAGGTCTCCAGTTCTCAGTGGATCTTTCTTCATCTCTGTTCGGTCTCTGTAAACCTGGTCCTGTTCTTCAGGTCTGTCAGAACCGTTCTGATACACATGGACCTTCCTTCTGTCTCTGTCTGTCCACTCCACTCTGACGTCTCCAGACAGGTGAGGTGTGGTCTTGAAGGGCAGCTGGACAGACTCCTCTCCTTCCTCCACCTCCACATCTTGACCTGAGAGGAGAACAAAGCACAACATGAGCTGTATAAACAGCAGCAGCAGCTTTTAATCTCTTTATTGAAGGATTACAAAGTTGTAGAGAAACCTGAAGGACAGAACCAGATCAGACCAGAAGGGAACAGGGGACACTAATCTAGAAACTAAAAGCAGGTGTTGAAGGTGTTGGAGACCATCAGAGTCTTGATGCTGTTGGGATTGTTTTGTCTTTTCTTTGTCACATTTACACTGATGGATGAAAACTGACCATGTCGTCCGTTTTCATCCACAAGGATCATCTCTGATCTGCAGATGAATCTCAGCTCCTCGCAGCATTTCACACACATGTTCAACATCACAGCAAAACACTGACACACAAACATTCATCACAGTTCTGACAGTGTTGATCAGGAGGAGTGGTTGGTGTGCTCAGAGGGACAGGTGGACACAGAGGACAGAGACAACATGCTGCCTGTGAGGACGTCACAGCAGAGACGTGGAGGGGAGGCTGACACCAGGACTACAGCGCCAACATCACATCAGTGTTTGGTGACAGTCAGCTGCTGCTACACCTTCATCACTGACATCAACGTGTTGGGTGAAGACAACATGCTGAGGGTTTGACTGTTGGACAGAAAGTCCTCACTGTGGACAGGAGACACAGCAGACAGACTGACAACAGACTGTTGAAACTGCTGTCAAATCACTTCACTTTAATCAGGGTTTGAGAAGAGGAAGATGATTTTACCCAGAGTTCAACTCTAGAGGGAAACAGGAAGCTAAAAGACAGCAGTAAATAAATGTGTGCAGCTGGTCCCTCTCCTCTCAACTTCATTTTTATTGTTAAAAATGATCATTATTCAAAAAATGTTATTCAATCAACTTGGATTTTGTGTTTCACGTCGTCATGTTCCTTTTTTTTTCTTGAAACAGATGTGGAGGCATGGCTCATGATTTTCACAATAAAAGCTCTGCTGTGTCTGGTCTCAGGTGCTTTAGCAGCGAGTGATACTCCAGGTTAATTCTCTAATATATTTAAATATCACTCGTCTCATTGATGATCAGTGTCGATCGTGACCTGGTTTGGAATCTGCAGAAGGAATGAGGAGTCCTCCCCTCCGCTAGCTCGCTAACGTTAGCTCTCAGGTACATAACTTCAAGCTGCCACACATCAGTCCACCTGGAGCAGGTGAGTTAGCCAGACAACCAGCGTATTGATATGAGTGACATCATCATGATCAGAGGTTGGTTCATATGAGGAGCTGAGAGTCTCAGTCTTTCATGTTTGACCAGTTTCATGATGTAACAGTCTGACAGCCTCAACACTCATCAGTCAACATCAGGGCTGTGTGATGTCACACATTTCAGTGAGTGAGCGGCAGCTGCCCGTCAATGGAAAATACAGCATCGATCTCATTGGTTCAAGATCAGGAAGTGATTGCAGGAAGTAGTTTGACTTTACTGACAACACACACACATACGCACACACACACACTCACACACACACACT
>NC_079386.1:19974468-19984468 GCF_021018895.1 Seriola aureovittata | reverse complement strand
TTTATACACTGTGACACCGGGAACAAGAACAGCAGCCGTCAGAAGCAGGACAGCTGAGAGAACCCAGGGCCAGAGAGGAGGACGATCTGTAGTCGACACAAACAACAACATGACGGGGGAATGAGTGATGTGGGGACTAAAAACCTCCTGTAGTGAATCACACTTGTTTTACATTTCCATCATTACAAAAAGTACCTGATCAATAAGCCACACACACACACACACACACAGACACACACACACACACACACACACACACACACACCACACACACACACTCACACACACACACACACACACACACACACACACACACACACACACTCACACACACACACACACACACACAGACACACACACACACACACACACCACACACACACACACACACACACACACTCACACACACACACACTCACACACACACACACACACACACACTACCTTGTGTGTTCTTCACCCCTTTAAACACACTGACACACACACACAGACACAGACACAGACACAGACACAGACACAGACACACACAGACACAGACACAGACACAGACACAGACACAGACACACACACACACACAGACACACACACACAGACACACACACACACACAGACACAGACACACACACACACTACCTTGTGTGTTCTTCACCCCTTTAAACACACTGACACACACTGATACACACACACTCTGATACACACACACTCTGATACACACACACTCTGATACACACACTGATACACACACTGATACACACACACTCTGATACACACACACTCTGATACACACACACTCTGATACACACACTGATACACACACTGATACACACACACTCTGATACACACACACTCTGATACACACACTGACACACACACACACTACCTTGTGTGTTCTTCACCCCTTTAAACACACTGACACACACACACACTACCTTGTGTGTTCTTCACCCCTTTAAACACACTGACACCAAACACGAGACCAGCAGCCGTCAGAAGCAGGACAGCTGAGAGAACCCAGGGCCAGAGAGGAGGACGATCTGTAGTCGACACAAACAACAACATGACATTAAAATATTAAGACAAACAAACAGAGACAAACAACCAGAGACAAACAACCAGAGACAAACAACCAGAGACAAACAACCAGAGACAAACAACCAGAGACAAACAACCAGAGACAAACAACCAGAGACAAACAACCAGAGACAAACAACCAGAGACAAACAACCAGAGACAAACAACCAGAGACAAACAACCAGAGACAAACAACCAGAGACAAACAACCAGAGACAAACAACCAGAGACAAACAACCAGAGACAAACAACCAGAGACAAACAACCAGAGACAAACAACCAGAGACAAACAACCAGAGACAAACAACCAGAGACAAACAACCAGAGACAAACAACCAGAGACAAACAACTAGAGACAAACAACCAGAGACAAACAACCAGAGACAAACAACCAGAGACAAACAACTAGAGACAAACAACCAGAGACAAACAACCAGAGACAAACAACCAGAGACAAACAACCAGAGACAAACAACCAGAGACAAACAACTAGAGACAAACAACTAGAGACAAACAACCAGAGACAAACAACCAGAGACAAACAACCAGAGACAAACAACCAGAGACAAACAACTAGAGACAAACAACTAGAGACAAACAACTAGAGACAAACAACCAGAGACAAACAACCAGAGACAAACAACCAGAGACAAACAACCAGAGACAAACAACCAGAGACAAACAACCAGAGACAAACAACCAGAGACAAACAACCAGAGACAAACAACCAGAGACAAACAACCAGAGACAAACAACCAGAGACAAACAACCAGAGACAAACAACCAGAGACAAACAACCAGAGACAAACAACCAGAGACAAACAACCAGAGACAAACAACCAGAGACAAACAACCAGAGACAAACAACCAGAGACAAACAACCAGAGACAAACAACCAGAGACAAACAACCAGAGACAAACAACCAGAGACAAACAACCAGAGACAAACAACCAGAGACAAACAACCAGAGACAAACAACCAGAGACAAACAACCAGAGACAAACAACCAGAGACAAACAACTAGAGACAAACAACCAGAGACAAACAACCAGAGACAAACAACCAGAGACAAACAACTAGAGACAAACAACTAGAGACAAACAACCAGGGACAAACAACCAGAGACAAACAACCAGAGACAAACAACCAGAGACAAACAAACAGAGACAAACAACCAGAGACAAACAACTAGAGACAAACAACCAGAGACAAACAACCAGAGACAAAAAAACAGAGACAAACAACCAGAGACAAACAAACAGAGACAAACAACCAGAGACAAACAACTAGAGACAAACAACCAGAGACAAACAACCAGAGACAAAAAAACAGAGACAAACAACCAGAGACAAACAACTAGAGACAAACAACCAGAGACAAACAACCAGAGACAAACAAATAGAGACAAACAACCAGAGACAAACAACCAGAGACAAACAACCAACACTGACCTTCGACCTTGAGAAACACTGCTGTCCCTCTCAGTAAGTCTCCGTCCTTGTAGACTCTACAGGTGTAGTATCCTGAGTCTCCGATTGTGGGGTGTTTCAGGTTCAGACTGAGGTCTCCAGTTCTCAGTGGATCTTTCTTCATCTCTGTTCGGTCTCTGTAAACCTGGTCCTGTTCTTCAGGTCTGTCAGAACCGTTCTGATACACATGGACCTTCCTTCTGTCTCTGTCTGTCCACTCCACTCTGACGTCTCCAGACAGGTGAGGTGTGGTCTTGAAGGGCAGCTGGACAGACTCCTCTCCTTCCTCCACCTCCACATCTTGACCTGAGAGGAGAACAAAGCACAACATGAGCTGTATAAACAGCAGCAGCAGCTTTTAATCTCTTTATTGAAGGATTACAAAGTTGTAGAGAAACCTGAAGGACAGAACCAGATCAGACCAGAAGGGAACAGGGGACACTAATCTAGAAACTAAAAGCAGGTGTTGAAGGTGTTGGAGACCATCAGAGTCTTGATGCTGTTGGGATTGTTTTGTCTTTTCTTTGTCACATTTCCACTGATGGATGAAAACTGACCATGTCGTCCGTTTTCATCCACAAGGATCATCTCTGATCTGCAGATGAATCTCAGCTCCTCGCAGCATTTCACACACATGTTCAACATCACAGCAAAACACTGACACACAAACATTCATCACAGTTCTGACAGTGTTGATCAGGAGGAGTGGTTGGTGTGCTCAGAGGGACAGGTGGACACAGAGGACAGAGACAACATGCTGCCTGTGAGGACGTCACAGCAGAGACGTGGAGGGGAGGCTGACACCAGGACTACAGCGCCAACATCACATCAGTGTTTGGTGACAGTCAGCTGCTGCTACACCTTCATCACTGACATCAACGTGTTGGGTGAAGACAACATGCTGAGGGTTTGACTGTTGGGCAGAAAGTCCTCACTGTGGACAGGAGACACAGCAGACAGACTGACAACAGACTGTTGAAACTGCTGTCAAATCACTTCACTTTAATCAGGGTTTGAGAAGAGGAAGATGATTTTACCCAGAGTTCAACTCTAGAGGGAAACAGGAAGCTAAAAGACAGCAGTAAATAAATGTGTGCAGCTGGTCCCTCTCCTCTCAACTTCATTTTTATTGTTAAAAATGATCATTATTCAAAAAATGTTATTCAATCAACTTGGATTTTGTGTTTCACGTCGTCATGTTCCTTTTTTTTTCTTGAAACAGATGTGGAGGCATGGCTCATGATTTTCACAATAAAAGCTCTGCTGTGTCTGGTCTCAGGTGCTTTAGCAGCGAGTGATACTCCAGGTTAATTCTCTAATATATTTAAATATCACTCGTCTCATTGATGATCAGTGTCGATCGTGACCTGGTTTGGAATCTGCAGAAGGAATGAGGAGTCCTCCCCTCCGCTAGCTCGCTAACGTTAGCTCTCAGGTACATAACTTCAAGCTGCCACACATCAGTCCACCTGGAGCAGGTGAGTTAGCCAGACAACCAGCGTGTTGATATGAGTGACATCATCATGATCAGAGGTTGGTTCATATGAGGAGCTGAGAGTCTGAGTCTTTCATGTTTGACCAGTTTCATGATGTAACAGTCTGACAGCCTCAACACTCATCAGTCAACATCAGGGCTGTGTGATGTCACACATTTCAGTGAGTGAGCGGCAGCTGCCCGTCAATGGAAAATACAGCATCGATCTCATTGGTTCAAGATCAGGAAGTGATTGCAGGAAGTAGTTTGACTTCACTGACAACACACACACATACGCACACACACACATTCACAAATACACACTCACACACACTCACACACACACCTCCGATGAAGACGAATCTCATCATATCTTCTCCAAGACCCACGATGCCACCAAGAGAAACAACCAGGAGAACCAGGAGAACCCAGAATTCAACCAGGCTGGAGAACGGTTCTGTGGACAAGATAAATATAATTGAAAAACCGTTAGTTCTGATCCAGTGATGTGATTGGACAGATTCAGAGTCACGGATCACTCCTCTTCACAGCTGTTCTATTAACCGTTAATCAGCGTCACATTAACGTCGTTATCGATCTCAGATTGAAACAAACAAAGATGAAAATATTTCATTAACAGGTGTAATGGATGATGTCATAAGGATAGATAGATCAGTGACTGCTGATTGGCTGGACAGAAATAACCCCCCCCCCTGACCTTTGACCTGCAGCTGTATGTCTCTCAGTCTCCGATCATTTCCAAACGCTGTGATGATGCAGGTGTAGTTGCCGCTGTCAGAGGGGCGGAGTCTTGTCAGAGTGAGGCTGAGGTCTCCAGTCGTCAGAGCGTCAGTCTTCATCGATGTTCGGCTGCTGTAACGCTGGTTTTGGTTTCTGAGGTCGTCACCTCGCTCGTCTCGCTGGTGGACGGTTGAAGGACTGAGGTCGCTGCGGCTCCACGTCACTGTGGGGTTCAGAGGTAAAGGAGAGTCCTCACAGGGCAGCAGGACCGACCCTCCCCCATAGACCTCCACAGTGTCTCCATGCTGAGAGACTGAGGACACAGAGACAGGGACATGAGTCACTGAGGTCCTAGTGTCCACACACACACACACACTCACACACACACACACACACTCACACTCACACACACACACTCACACTCACACACACACACACACACCACACACACACACACACACACACACTCACACACACACACACACAAACACACTCACACTCACACACACACACAACACACACACACACACACACACACACACACTCACACACACACACACACAAACACACTCACACTCACACACAACACACACACACACACACACACACACTCACACACACACACACACACACACACAGACACACACAGACACACACACACACACACACTCACACACACTCACACACACACACACACACACACACTCACACACACACACACACACACACAGACACTCACTCTCACACACACACACACACACACACACTCTCACACACACACACACACACACACACACACACACACACACACACACACACACACACTCACACACTCTCACACACACTCACACACACACACACACACACACACACACACTCACCTTCTTTGTTCTTCACCTGGTGAGACGTGACGACACTGAGAACAACAACAAGCAGCAGAACCAGAACAGCTGAGAGAACCTTGACCCGGAGCAGAAAAGGTTCTGTGTTGGACACAAACAACAACATGAGATTAAAACATGATGAGAAATAAATAAACATCAATAAAATACAATGAAACATGAAGATGATCAATTCACAACAAACTGAGTTCAATTCTATATCTGACCTTTGACCTCATTCTCCTAATCTGACAAAACACACACTCACACACACACACACACACACACACACACACACACCTTTTATCTTCAGCCACTCATCTTCAGTGAAGAACCTCTGGTAACTTTGTTCTGTGTTGGACACAAACAACAACATGAGATTAAAACATTAAAACAACATTTATGATCAATTCACAACAAACTGAGTTCACTTCTACTCTGACCTTTGACCTCAGTCTCCTGCTCTGACCTTTGACCTCAGTCTCCTGCTCTGACCTCTGTCTCCTGCTCTGATCTCTGACCTCAGTCTCCTGCTCTGATCTCTGACCTCAGTCTCCTGCTCTGATCTCTGACCTCAGTCTCCTGCTCTGACCTCTGACCTCAGTCTCCTGCTCTGACCTCTGACCTCAGTCTCCTGCTCTGACCTCAGTCTTCTGCTCTGATCTCTGACCTCAGTCTCCTGCTCTGACCTTTGACCTCAGTCTTCTTCTCTGATCTCTGACCTCAGTCTCCTGCTCTGACCTCAGTCTTCTTCTCTGACCTTTGACCTCAGGTTGACACTGTTCCATATTGTGATGAATAAATACTAAGTGAGCACGTACAGCTCCTGTGATTCCTCCACCATGGTGCTAGCTGACCTCACAGGGTCCAGACTGACACCATTGATGTGAGGGCAGCTGACAGCCAGCTGAGGATTCATCTGATTGGCTAAATGATGTGAATGTATGAGCCCTGTGTCCAGGCTCCGTCTGACAGGTCACATGTTCACTGAGTGAGGATGAGGCTTTTCTCTAAGTGTGTGGAGGCTCATGTTGAGGCTGCAGCAGTGAGACAGTGGAGGTTCTCTCATCAGGTGAAGCTATATAATGTTATATTCACCTCATCAATACAGAACAGCTTATCAGGTTCTTCATTGATAACTGTATTGGTTCTTCTTATTATCTTTAGAAATATTACAACAGCAATGTTTGCAGCAGCAGAGTCACTGTATATAAAGCCAGTTATACCTCTATGGAAACTAATGGAACATGTCAATGAGCTGAATAATATTCCTGACATGAAGCTGGATGAAGAACAGTCATCAGTCTCCGTCCTCCTCCCTCTGCTGCAGGTCTCACAGTTAGAGGGTTAACGCTTCACTGTTAGCTTCATGTTAGCTTCTCGTTAGCTTCATGTTAGCTTCTCGTTAGCTTCATGTTAGCTTCTCGTTAGCTTCATGTTAGCTTCATGTTAGCTTCATGTTAGCTTCATGTTAGCTTCTCGTTAGCTTCACTGTTAGCTTCATGTTAGCTTCTCATTAGCTTCACTGTTAGCTTCATGTTAGCTTCATGTTAGCTTCTCGTTAGCTTCACTGTTAGCTTCATGTTAGCTTCATGTTAGCTTCACGTTAGCTTCACTGTTAGCTTCATGTTAGCTTCATGTTAGCTTCTCGTTAGCACTGTGGCTGTGTAAAACTCAGTGAGGTGGATGGAGAAGCTGAAAATATGTTTACAGCTTGTTGAACAGGTGGTGTGATGAAGGGCAGAGCTACGACCTGTGTGTGTGTGTGTGTGTGTGTGTGTGTGTGTGTGTGTGTGAGTGTGTGTGTTTGTGTGAGTGTGTGTGAGTGTGTGTGTGTTTGTGTGTGTGTGTGTGTGTGTGTGTGTGTGTCTGTGAGTGTGTGTGTGGCTCTGGTGCTGTTCCTTGATATCTGTGTGACTGCATGGTGTGTGTCAATGAAATTATTTTCTCTAATTCATCCTGTTTGTTTTGTTCTTTTGCGATGTGTTTACTGCACCGCTCTGACCTTTAACCTCTCACACACACACTACCTACCTGTGGACTTCATCCTTTTATACACTGTGACACCGGGAACAAGACCAGCACCTATCAGAAGCAGGACAGCTGAGAGAACCCAGGGCCAGAGAGGAGGACGATCTGTAGTCGACACAAACAACAACATGACGGGGGAATGAGTGATGTGGGGACTAAAAACCTCCTGTAGTGAATCACACTTGTTTTACATTTCCATCATTACAAAAAGTACCTGATCAATAAGCCACACACACACACACTCACACACACACACACACACACACACACACACACACACACTCAAACACACACACACACACACACACACACACACACACACACGCACACACACACACACACACACTCAGAGACACACACACACACACACACACACACACACACACACACACACACACACACGCACTCACACACAGACTCACACACACACACACACACACACACTACCTTGTGTGTTCTTCACCCCTTTAAACACACTGACACCAAACACGAGACCAGCAGCCGTCAGAAGCAGGACAGCTGAGAGAACCCAGGGCCAGAGAGGAGGAGGACGATCTGTAGTCGACACAAACAACAACATGACATTAAAATATTAAGACAAAATTAAACTTTAAAACATTTCTGATCAAGTCACAACAAACTGAGTTCTACTCTGACCTCTGTCCTCAGTCTCCTGCTCTGACCTCTGACCTCTACAGGAAGCTCAACCTGTGATGATGTGAGGTCAGTGCTTGTTACTGAATCCAAACATCAGAGGTGTAAATTCAAACACAACAGGAGGGTTAAAGGAGAGTCAGAGACCTCCAGGTCAGAGGTCAGAGGTCAGAGAGGCCTGATCAGCTTTGGGGACCAGTCAGGATCTAAACTGTTACCAGGGCCCTGCCAGAGGATCTGAGGCAGGGAGCGGCCTCACAGGGAGTCAGCAGATTGTACATGTAGGCAGGAGCCACACCTTTAAAAACCAGCAGGAACATCTTCACATCAGGCCAGTGAAGGCAGCAAGGACTGTGTTAACAGCATGTTTTCTACCAGCTGCAGTCTTTGGACGTTTCACCTCCAGACAGCAGAATAAAGGCCGCGGCAATAATCAAGTCTGGAACAGAGAAAAGCTCCGATGACCTTCTGCTGAACAAGACCAGGTCTACACCTAGTCTCTGTCTGGACCTCTGCTCAAATCCTGATGTTATAACTGTGACGTCGTCGGACTAAATCACCAAACACGTAAATGACAGACTGAGACTGAGCCGTGATGTCAGCTGGATTTACTGTAACACGATCGCTCAGAGACAAAGAGATAGAGACGGACTATCTGTGTATTTAGTCTCTCACTCAGATCAGCCTCCGTCTGGATCCACAAGGGTTTAGTCTTTATTCACTTCACACACACTGATACACACACTGACACACACTGATACACACTGACACACACACACACACACACACAGTACATACCTACTGTGTTCTTCATCTCTTTAAACAGCCTGACACCAAACACAGCAACAACCAGCAGAACCAGCAGAACCAGCAGAACCAGGACAGCTAGGAGAATCCAGCGCCAGTCTGGACGTTCTGTAGTCGACACAAACAACAAGAAGTCAAACTTTAAAACAACATTACTCTGACCTGCATCTACATCCCTGACCTTTGACCTGTATCTACAGCTCTGACCTTTTCCCTGTATCTACAGCTCTGACCTTTGACCTGTATCTACAGCTCTGACCTTTGACCTCCAGTGGTACTTCTCTCCGGCTCACTTCTTGTTCAAACTCTCTGATGATGCAGGTGTAGGTGCTGCTGTCCCTGATGGTGGGTCTTCTCAGAGTGAGGCTGAGGTCTCCGGTCTGCAGAGCGTCCGTCCTCATGGACGTCCGGTCTCTGTAGTCCTGGTTCTGGTCTTTGAGTTCGTCCCCTTCCGGCTGACGCTGGTGGACGGTTGAAGGACGGAGGTCGGAGCGGCTCCACACCACTGAGGGATCCTCCAGGTTAAAGGTGGGAAACTCACAGGGCAGCAGGACAAAGTCGTCCCCCTCATATATCTCCAGAGCTGAGGCATGCTGGGACACTGAGGACACAGACAGAGACATTAGTCCTCGTCCTCAGGTGAGACAGAAACCAGTCTGGTCCACTTTGTGACTGGACCCTGCAGAGTGAGCAGCCTGTAAACTAAACACATGTCTGAAGCTGAACATTTACATCCACACAAACACCACAGCAAAGCATCGTCATGACGACCGTAACATCATACATCACAAACCTAAGGAACCAATCCTGTCATCTTGTGGGGACGGGGGGCGGGGCTAAATACATTTGACACCTTGTCAGTACAGAGAGA